>NC_087521.1:6326042-6443542 GCF_963921805.1 Phalacrocorax carbo | reverse complement strand
CACAGGTAGGCGTACAACAATGGCTATTCAACTATGCCGGTTGAGAACGGAGAAAACCGATGATACAAGGGCCAAACGTATCTTATGAAACGCAACCATTTATAGACTTGTTTTGCTATAGGGAGGCTGGTGAACACGCTGAATAAGAATTACCTCAGTTCTGCAGCTTTCTATGTCTTTTTAATGCATTCTGTTTCAGGGTCACTTTCAATCAATATTTCATTTACTTACTGAGATTGAATGGGCGCTCTGAGACACAGTGTGCTGTTTATCATACAGATTGGACACCTCATTCCAGACCCGAGATCTTTCCCGCAACGCCGGGAGCTGTCCTTTCAGCACCACAAATTGCCGCTTGAAGTTGCATTGCCGTTTTTTTCTTTTTCACCAGGAGCTTTTCTTTCAGCACCACAACATTGCACTTAGACTTTTTAAACGGCTGCGTTCCTCTTTGCTCTGAAGACCAATTTCGTCTGCACTTCCAGTTATTGCTATTACCTTTAGGACTTTCAATCCTGTTTCACCCTCGCCACCCTTCCCCCAAACAGTTTTAAGGTATCTATTTCTGTGGAAGTCATTTTTCTCATTGAATGATCAGAAACAAAGATAAATTCTAACCTTTAACGGCTCATTCCGACTCATTGCTTACAGTAGATCTAAGCTCTTTTTTCTGCTTATTCGACTCCTTCCAGCTTCCCATCACATCTGTAACAAACTTTTAAAATGATATTGCCACACCACCATGCACAAGCCTACCTGCACAGTAGAGATAGATTATTCCATCACATTCAGATGGTTAACAGAGGTTAGCACGTCCTGTATTTATATATATATATTTATATCGCTTTCTAAGAAAGTGCATATTAATGTTTACTTTAAAGAATGTGTAAATGGTGCTATCAAGAAATCTGATCAATTTTATCCCAGTCTTTTTGTGTACCACTTCGAATGTATGAGATTTATTTTTCTATTGGAAAAAAAAAAAATAAACAGTCTGAAAGCATTACAATTGGTAGATTTTAGTACTTTTACAGTGAACTGAATCCCTATGTCATAGTATCATTAAAAAATTTAATGATGGGTCATGCAAATTGCAACATGCTTATTGATAATACTCACACATTTCTGTCTGGACGCTCTTCAGTCCATCTGCTGACTCCTACATGTCTATTTCACTTGAGACAAGATGTCTACATACTCCAAATTTTAAATGTTTTGATGTGGATATGGAAAAAAGGGTTGATTGAGTGCTACTGTTTACCACAGATTCACAAACTGAGACTGGTTTATTCTATAAGTGCTAGAGATTCAGACGGTATCTCTTAAATGCAAGGCGAACATGGCTTAGCATGTCACTATCTGGTGCAATGCAGTCCCTGTACATAGAATATGCTGCATCTTTACTAAAAATGCTTGAAAAATCTTTAGTGAACAAGAGAACAATATATTCTATTAGAGTTATATAAAGATGTTGCTTCTAGAAGTTTGCTGCTTTGTTTTTTCCTTAAACATTTAACTATATAATTGCTACCTGCAATTACATGTTGATGCCTTTTGTTCAAAGGGTAAGTACTGTGCTGCTTAACTGGTTCTTGGCAGAGAATTTTACACACAGCACGTTCTGCTTGTAGCGGTATTCGTATCTTTTTTTTTCCTCTTAAAATTGTACTTAAATATTGTAGGCTAATTCATTTAGAATTTATTATTATTTTCAAAGTACAATATTTTTTTCTATGCAGATTAGTACAGTAACCTCTATATTATATAAGTAGAAAGATATGCAGAAGGATTTACATTACGTATAAACACACATACTGCTATTTGTAAATGAAACTTTCTCTTTTGTGATTAAAGCAAAAAGTAGTATAATTTCCGGTTTATAATGCAAAGATTGTTTAAACTGAAAGCATTCGATATTTTGCTTACAATATTTTTTTTGGGATCATTTAAAATGTGTAGCTTTAAAGAAAAAAGTTTTTACAGAATTATAGCAGGTGAGCAGCTGTTTCCACATTGTTAGGGCACAGAAGTTAGAGTTCCAATTGCCACATTAATCAGAAAGAATTGAGACTACAAAATCCATTTCATTTAATCTCATTATTGAATAAACAGCTCTGTAGTGATGCCTATTTGTACTTGTTTCTCTAATAAAAATGCAACTGTAGCTCTCAACACAAATTAGTTTTAATTATTTAAATGATATGAATTTGTCAAACATAAATAATCTAACACCTGTTTTGCCTTTTCATTTTATGAAAAAAATGTTTCGTGAAAACTAATAGAGGATGATAGTGGGGAATAACAAAGGTAGGTCGATGTATTTATTACAATTCTATTAATTCAAAAAATGCAAGTGTGAGTTGATTACTACCTAGCAGGACGAAGAAGCAGTCCGTTTCATTGCTATGCAAGGACACAACAGAAAACAGCAAAACAGAAGGGTGTCTCACATGCACTGGGTCAGTACAAATTACTTGTCCTAAGCTCATCTCTGAGAACTGGTGACAGTGATTTACAGTACAGCAATTCATCTTCTGAATACAATGATAACATTACAAAGCAATGAGTGGTGTAGCTTTTGAGCCGCTTAATCAAGGCACCAGAAGCTGCCACGACAGTCACCAATATATGTGAAACAAGCCTTCTCAGGCAAAGGAAAATACGAATCTGAGTTTCCCTGCTTTGTATTTGTTTTAGTGACTTCGTTTCAGGAGATCTGCCCGACCATACGTGAAGAGTACCCTAGGTATTAGAAGGTGGTGTAAAGAACAATTGGTAGCTAATCTGAAAATGGAGTTCTGTTTGTTTTCTCCATAGAATAGTATAATCGTATTTGTTGTTTGTGTTTCATACTACATTTTGTTTAAAAAAGATCTGCGATTTAAAATTCTGGATATCTTAACACACTGCCCTGACTTCATTTATCATTTGGTTGAGGAGGGAAATTAAACATGTAAGCCAGTTGCGGTTTCTGGTGGTGGCCTCATATGGCGTTTCAAACAGTGATAATTTGTATGACTTTCTGTATATTAAACCATACTTTAATATTGATTCTGTTTGTGGTGTATTAACTGTTATCCTTTCTTGGTAAAGGAAATGTGCTAAGCAGATAGTTGCTGATCTAAATCAACAAGGCAATCTTGGAGTCACACGAAGCTGTTGAAACCTACCACTCAGTAGTTTGTCTGCCAGATTAATCATCTTTATTGTCCCTTCTGGAGGTGTCTCTCTTCCTTCGTGCAAAATATTTCCAGCAGTCAGGCTTATCGTCAGAACTTATGACACTCCAAGGATATGATTATGTGACCATCACAGTTAATATTGTGCCCTACATATCAATAACATAGCTCAGGGTTGCAGAGCTGTCTTTTTTTTAAAAAAAATGCAAATTACAGAAAATGTTTTTAAAGCATTTCATTACATTTCAGACTGCATTTTCTTTCCAAATGCTCCTATGATTATTTCATATTAGCTGTACTCCCTGCTCAGTGCAGTTCACTTAAAAGACTTACACCCAAATTTTTGCATATTGGCCACTTTTTTTAGACCCTTGGCTTGCAACATTTAATTATTTTTAAATAATCAGTAAATATACTACAGGGAAGGTACCGTGGGACTACTGATTTCATTTTGATGTCATTGGAATTCAGCTAAAAGTCAGTAGTTATTTTCTAGTGTTGCAAAGAACTACAGTCTGCGACTACTTAAGAAAAATCTGGATTTGATTTAGTTCTTGTTATAATTTAATAAACTTATAAATTGAAAATATATAAATATAAATTGTGATGTCATTTAAAACAAACAAACAAAAAGCATAGGTGAGAAAGCAGGATGTTTTCAAAACTAAACCAGAGGACTCCAACCTTCCTGTTGGAGTACTTTAGATGTTGAAGAAAGGGCTAGTAACTGACTTTAAGCCTCCAGAACTGTTTTGTTGTTGATCTGACCACAGCTTTGGGAAGAAAAATAAATCTTTAGAGAAAATTTTCTTTTGCATTTATGTATTAGACTGGAACTTTGGTCTTTATTTTTAATGGGCTGCTCTAAAAACAGAACTATTTTACAACCTAGTTAGCTAGCTTGTAATCTAGATCCATAAATTAATATAAGTGAAATGATAGTATTATCTTTGATGATATCGCATTCAGTGCTGCGTTCAATGCCGCAATGTATCTCAAGAAGCGTTCCTGTTACTAAAGGTACTATGATGACAATTAAGCAAGTATATCAGGATAATTAGGTTTAATATTAGTGTCTTTGAGACAATATCAAGTTGTATCTCAGTTTTAAAATATATTTTCCTAAATAAGTGGAGTTCTTTGTGACTTAATTGGAGCTATTAAGGGGGGGTGGGGAAACGAACAGTAATATTTTTAATCTAATGTATTGATAAAAGGTAAACATCAGTCTAAAATTAATTGCTTGCTTTCTCTTCTAAAAGCTTACTTGGCAATGTATCATATTCCAGACTTTTTTGCTGCCCGGTGAAATTTTGTAATAGTCTTACCTGGCATCAGCTATTCCTGGCACAGTGTACTATTCCTCTTTCAGCACCTAGAGGACATAACACACATAATTGAAACATTTTAATTTCCACTATGCCTACTAATTTTAAATTCATATTGGAGCTTTGAGTCTTATTTAGCTTGAAAATGGAAAATATAAGCAAAAAAAGGCCCTATTTGAGAACTTCTTTTTACTTGACAGTTGATGGAAACATCAGCGATATTGTTTGCTGGTCTCCATGCCCGTTTATGTGAATGTTTTAATCGTACGTATATCTGTAAGCCAGTATAGCTAGAAGTACTAAATAATTTGCATCAAATTTGTATAAACTGATCTAATTTGCAATTTTCCTTCATTTGAGCTAAAATAGTCAGTGTCCTGATATATTCTCTTCAAACTTAATATAACTGCACAGGCACATCTAAACATGAGCAGCTGCAGGCTGTGAGATGTGGAGGATAAGAATGAAAAAGCAGTAACTGTGGTTTTGTAAAAGCCACAAGACTCCAAAAATACGTCATACATATAGGTCTACAAAAAGAAGAAACCATTTTACCTTTGATTATTAATGCTGGGAAGAACAAGTATATTTTCACTGAATTCTTATTCATACCCTGTCAGTAAACTTAGAACTCAGAGAAATTTTTTTTATTAAAAAAAAACTTTTTTGAGGTGTCTTGTATAATTTTCCCCTCTGCAATTAATTTCTTCTTTTTTTTTCCCCCCAATCAATGGACGTCACTTGCTGTACAGTGGAAAGAAGGGGACATTTTGAACAGAAGGATGTTCCTAATCAGACTGCATTACTTACGGGGAGCCAATTTGATTGCATGTGACTAATGCATTAATTTTTATCATTATTGTAGGTCATCAAGACAAGCAATGGAGTGTCATCACTGGGACTAATTTTAAGTCAGAAATTGCATTATTTTTTGCTCCCAACATCAGTGGGACTAGTAGGGTTCATGGCATCCATGCGTTCAGGTGTCTGCTCTTTTGCTATTAAGTGTTTGTCTACATTTTGTTGAAGCAGAACACCTGATGAAAAACACTAATTCCAATTTTAACTGAACAAGCATATTTCTATGTGTAAATATAAAAAATTAGATCTTTAATTCATGTGTTTAAATAAAGTACAAATGGGTCTAAAAAAAAGATTCGGCAATGCCCACATATAGCAGGTATATCACTTCAATCTTCAGATTTGCATGCCGGTCAATAAAATTCACAGGCTAACCGTAAAGTTCACACAGGCTTGTTCTGGTTTGGTGGAGAATCTCGGTTTTGAAGGAGCTAAACTACTCCGTAGTGGTGACCAAAATTAATGAAGAAACCAGTAGCAGTTGAAGTGATTGATTCCAGCCTAGGTGATTGACTCTATAAATATAAAAGCTAACAGAAATATTTATGGTCTGATTTTCCCAGACTGAAGGATTTTTTTAGCAGGAAAAAAAAAAAAGTATTATAGAAAAATAGTCCAAGGGAGCTAAGGGTCTGTATAATGCCCAGCTTTGACTTAATTTGTCTTCCAATGAGATCAATGGAAATTTTTGCTCTAGTGATAGCACTGGCAAGAAAACAGTGACTTCTAGCAACAGTGAGGTTTTATTTTGTTAAATTGAACTGGTATGATTGAATTTGCAGTCTACTTTCATCAATGCTTAAAATGAGTACTGATCTAGAATGCATACTTTGGAGTTATTCACTGTGTCTACCAATCCTGTTCAAAGTTCAGCATTAATAGATGGGCATTTCTCACTAGGGTTAACCTTAGAGATACCAAGGATAAGACTTCAAAAGAGGGCACTCTGCAGAAAACAAATATTTTCCAGAATCAAAAGCTACTGAAATAAATTAATAATATGATTACTAGCCTTTTTGTTAAAAGCAGTTAAAAAAAAACAGTTGCTGTTTCACTTTAGATATGATATCCTAAATACTGTGCATATAAAAATCACTGAGCAAAATCTGATTATTTTTCTTCTATAAAACTCCATTGCCGACTTTTGCAAAGATAGTTATTAAGTCATCAACAGCAATAAAGGACATTGGCAGCCATGTTTTAAATAGGTATTCTCCTATTAAGCAGTTTTACTGTAGTGCAGTTCATCTTTTATTCCTTCAAAATAAAGAAAAAAATACAAGTGTGCCCTAAGAATGCTTCCATAAATATTGTTAAAGCATTAAATGCATACAGCATATGTAGTCCTAATACTGTGTTGCTCTGGAATGATATTATCCCAGTTTTTCTTGCCTTTAATGTGAGATAAATTGAGTGGTCTAATTTGTTTTCCACTTTAAATGTCTGTAACAGAAAAGAAAGAAGTTATTTAACATGATGAAGGTGAGTTTGCAAGGTTGCATCAGTTTTAAGAATGTTTTGTAGGAAATGAAGTTACCTGATTGGCTGATATTTGCCTTATTTTTTTAAGAAATACGGTTGTGTGCGTCTTCAAACTGCCCATCCATTTCTGTCCATTCTCAAAATATATTTGCTTAATATCAAAGCGGTTATAAAAGGAAAGAGAAAGTAAAGAAAAACATCAAATAAGCCCTGTTTTGCTAAATTTTGATAGACAGGGTTATCTATCTTGTCTGATAGAACAAGCCCACTTAGCCCAGTAAAATACCACACAGGTTTGTGAGCTGTAGCATAGGCAATAAAAAAAAGGTAGCAGTTGTTTCTAGTGTGCGTGTATATGTATATTTATGTTTATGGTTTTAGCAGAGAACACTTCCCTGGGCCCCACATCGTTATATCAAAGCCAAGATGTTCCCCCACCCCCAAATATTTCAAACATAATGAATTGTAATTTTGACGTGGCTTAGTTTTATCAGAATTTTTCTGCCCAGTTCACTTGAAATAATTGTGCGCATTCTACAGAAGTAGTCAGAAAACTGGAACTGACTTAGGGTATGTCAACATCTCCCATATCCTACCTCAGAGAAGCAGCAAAGAGATCACTTTGGCTACACATGACCTGGTCTTTGTGTAGAAGTATGTTACAAAACCAATTGTAAATAGTTTTAGTTTCAGTGTTTCTGAACACAATTGAATAATACTTCAATTGCAAGGTGCGCTACTACCTGAAAAGTCTGATTTTAAAGAAGTTGCAACATATTGTAACTGCTAATTTTTACAAATTAGCCTGACTACTGAATCGCTTGGCGCAGTGCATTGCAGTGTCATAGCCTTTGTGCTATCTAGGGCAGGGAGAGGCAGACCACGTCAAGCAAGTTAACTTAAACCCGTTCTGTCTGAGAATTCATTCTATCTGCAGGAAGAAAATACTCACGTGGCTGGCACTGATTTCGATTGAACTAGAAATTAACTTGCAGGAGAAGTCCAATAATTTCTTCCTCCTCGGAGTCTTCCCATTCTTCATTTTCTCCACGTGGGTACAGCACCAAACAAGTTTCATCAGCACAAAGTCCAGGCATGAGGCTATGGTTACACAGCGTAGGGCATATCTATTCTGAAAGTGTATTTTACAAGACTTGAAACTAATTCCCACTAGGACATTTGTGTCTAGGCAACCGTGGCTTTTTTTCAGGTTCACAGATTTTATGGTTAAAAAGCAGCTACCTACCTGCCTGCGTGCAACAGAGGCCTTTCCCTGTCCTCTCTCAGTCTTCCGGGGAATACGAAATGTATTCCACCTAGGCTTCCGCCTGCAAGGCCGTCTCCAGTTACCAGATTCTTATGTCTAAAGGCCTTTGTCTAGACCCACTATTATTTCTTTTTCCAGTATAATAAAATACATAACTGGAAATCCTTTCATATTGAGAGGTCATATTTTTTCAGGCATGGTTTGTCTTGAACCTGGCTGCCTTGCAACTTCAAAGGAAGGTGCTGCCAGTACTTTCTGCATAAAGTCTTGTTTGACCTAAAGTGTACACATTTTAGAAATGTGAATTCTGTAGGTAAAGGACAATTCCAAAGACAGCCATAGCGTGTGCGCCAAGAACCCGGCCTTCATCTTTTCCGTTGTTCCACATATGTCCATAATTAGTAGGTTGTCTCTTCTCCCTTAACATTTTCTGGGAGAAATCTCAGCTTTGCTAAAAGTCAGTCATAAGATTTCTGTGAAGCTAAGATTTTAACTGTGAGCACATGACCTTCTACTGGATTCTTTTTTTAATTATTCTGGACATCTAAATAAAATTCGGAAAACCCTGACACGGCACTATTTGTTTCATGCAACCCATATTCTGGAAGGTTATATATCTGATACAATGGTAAGGGCTAATATTGCATATTGTCATTCATTGGCTTTTTCTACTGCTTTGTGTGCACCCATGCTGCTCACGACAGACTTACAGGGAAGTCTACACAGGCTGTCGCATCCCCTTTCTTTGCCCTACATGTACAGTCCACAGGCTTTGTTACAAACAATTGCAGCCACATCGCTGTCAAACCACTCCCATTCCAAATTCCACCTCTTCCCTGGCCAGATTTAAAACGCATGTAATGGTTTTAGGAAGGTAAAAAACCCACAAAAACGCAGTGTTGGAATACCGGCAGTTTAGGCTGTACATTTGTTTTCTCTTGACCTGGTGCAAAGGAGAGCACACGCACGAGAAGCTTTCTCCCACGTTCACCAGCGATTAGTCTGAACTCTGGCATTCGTTGTTGCAAAACTTGAACTGTATAGGCCACGATGCTTATTATATCACAACCTACACAGACCTATTGATAATATCAAATATTAGGCATGAAATTGGAGTAGTTTTGGAAAGGTTAAGAAAGATGAGGACATCTGAAAGTGCAAGTGCTGTATGAAAGAAATTGTGTATTCTAGAAGGTGTAAGTCAACCATTTTGCATTGCTAGTACAATGTTAGAGGATACCATTATAGTTACACGGCAGTTCTTCACTGGTGTTTGCAGCAAGGAAGCCATCGGCACCTACCTTCTTTGCAAACAGTGTGGCTTAGGAAGAAACAAAATTTCTGGAGGTAAGATGTGAAGAAAATGAAGAATCTCCACCTATCAGTCTCTCCTTGACAAATACGAAACTATTCTCACTGTTCAAGCCAATGATTTTTTTTTTTAACATGTAATGTTATTATTACATAGACTCTAATGAAATTACTATTAATGGACTGAAAGACATACCTTGATAAATTATTCAGTGTAAAAAAGGCATTTCTTTGTTTACACTAGTATTGTAAGACTCAGCAAACGGTGTTCTCCTTATATAAGTCAGTTCTTCTGAGGTTAAAAGGCCTCTGTGTAGACATCAGCGTAATTTGGCCCTACGTAGGAAAAGCATTAGAAAATTGGGACTGTTATCACAATGAGCATTGGTTTTGCGGTGCTGCCCATACTGTGTAATGCGCTCTGCCCAGCGATGAGGCATTGCCGTCTGGAACTTGTCTGAATGAGGTGAGTGGAGTTTGCCGTTCAGTGAGACCCTTTAGAGATCAAAGCAAAGGACAAAGGCATGTGTAAAAGACATATGAAAGAAAATATCACGTGAGTGCCACGCTATTCCTTCTAGGCCATATTCCATAATCAATTTTAATAAGTTAATTGATGTAGATGCAGTTCAGCCTGACAGAGATCATAATCTTAATTAGGAAAAATGGTTACATTACAGGGAAATAGGCTGCTTCTGGAGGTGCGCTTGGAAGAAAGATCCGTTGTTTTCAGTTGTGGAAATTATTTCTAACTCCTGTTTATAAGGCTTGTTTATCAAAACCCCAGATGTTCTGACATTTCACGTTGTACAAGTAGCCTTTATAAAGGCAATACTCTGATGCCTTGTACAGAAAATAGTGTTATTGCTGCCTGCGTGCTTTCCCATGCAAAAGACAAGTCTAGAACCCAACCCTCATACCTGCCCCCAGGCGTGGGTATGTAAGACGTCTATAGCAAGTGTATCTAACTTAAAATGAGGTGTATCCCTTATATTCAGGCATCACCAGATAGTTTTGTATGAGTCTGTCACTGTTGTTTGGAGTTTCTCATTAAATTTCTTTCTGTGCCTGATTAGTGCTAAAGCTACTCACTTTTCCATTTTCACTGTGTAGCAGTGGAAATAATTATTTGACAACATGGTAGTTCTCACCTTTGTCATCAGGACTGTTGTGTTCTTTCCTACTCACCATATTTTTACAATAGATCTATGCAACCAAAATATTAAGAAATTTTAATGATCATACGCTCAAGAATTTCTGAATGTCACTGGTTTGATATAACACCATCAAAAATTGTTTAAAAAGAGCTTCCAGTTTTGAGCACCTCCATTAAGGCTACAGACAGAAAATTACTTTAATTGGCATTTCTGTAGTTCTGCATTCTACTTTAGAGGTTCACATGAATCACCCACTACCAGTGTGCCAGCGTGGTGGTGAAGTATGGTGAAGTGGCAAAGTATGAGCACTTCAGCACTTCAGATGGAGTCACAGTTACGTGGCTTAAATTCCCCTTGTACTCCTTTCCACCAAAGGAAAAAAAAAACCAACATCTACTCCCAGGATGGTCCTATCCAGAACTGCAGTTCTGGGGGCAGAACATTTCCGTTGTTTACCTAGCCGCCCGAAAGTCATATACCAGGTAGGAAAAGGAAAAGTCATCGTACCGGATGCAGAGAAATCAAGGAACAAGTACAAAAGCAGAGTAAAAGACCCTATGGTTTGTTGTACTCCTAGCAGGAAGCCCTGAGAGGATGGTAATACACATAATGGCATTGATGCAGTCTAAGTAATGGGTAAAACCCAGCTGTTTATAGTTCTAGCAGAATTATACGAAATCAATTGGAAAAAAAAAGAAGCAAAATGGCATTAATTTTGCTTCCGACCAGCATTTCTAAAATGCATTAAGAACTTTTGAACTACAACACAATCATAAAATTTTAAGTGCTTGATGGAATAATAATTTCTTGGAAGAGAGTTATGAAGCATATTGGAGTGCAGTAATGTGAAAAAATAACATCTTATTTTAGAAGAATTGAGACAGTATTCACTTCCATTTTACATTCAGTAATATTACATGTAATGTGGCATAGTTGCCAAGATAAAGATCTTCTTCCCTGGACCTTTTAGGCTGCTGAATTTTTATTCAGTCATATAGATGGGATTCTATTCAATAACTGCCTTTGATGATTTTGCTTTAGTAGGCTAACAGCAAGCTTGCATTTCAGAACATGGAATGGAGACTTCTGTTTCTTTTCTTTGTTCCTGGACCTTAGCAATCACCAAACTTACCTAGGTTTGAAACCTGCAGTTAAATTAGTAGGTGCCTTCTCTGCCTTCTACTACTTACATTACTTCAGTTTATGTCACTTAAGTTAAAATAAATTATAAACCTTCAGATTCATGAGGGCTCTGAGGGATATAAAGATATGAAGAAGTATGCTAAAAGGCCAAATAAACTCTTTTACTCTTCTTTTTGTTTTTTGTTTTTTTTTTTCTTTTCTTTCTGAATCCTAAAGGTAGAAAATGGCCCAATCTTTGAGGTCTTTTAGACTTGGCACCAACTCTTTTAATGACAGAACAAATCAAGTGTTTTCTCAGGCTGTATACAAAATATGATATATTCAGGTTATACAGAAGTTAAATCAAACTGAGCCATAGGACACCAAGGATCAGTTAAGTCATGGAGCCTACCTGTATCTTTCTCCTACAGTTAGTGTGATAACAGAAGCAAGCTTTGGAATAGGCTGTCACAAAAGAGCTTAGACAAGCTGAAGAGTGGGACATTGCACGTGGCTTGGGCTGGGTGCAATGAGTCTAAGAATCCTTAAAAAGAAAAAAAACCTACTTATGGAAAAATAACAACAATAAAAAGATCCCTAGAGTTTTGTCCAGTCCTAGAAATCCAGTTGTCTTTGGGTACTGCCCTGCATCATTTGAAACCACATCAGCCCACAGCTGCTGCTGACATCCCCGCCTGAACACCTCAGAAAGTCCTGCTGCCGCCACTTTTACAGTCTGAAGAGGAGATGGTTTTCCTGTTCTAAATACTGGCTACCAACTGATGCACTCATACAGAAAGCAGGGAGGTTGGATTCACTGTTTTTCCCCTCATCCTTGAGCACACAGGACATATACCAGAAGAATCACCAGACTATCACCAGGGATTGCGCTGAAAGTGTGCCGCACCAGTAACGGAGGCAATGCAGTCATTCAAGAACACAATTCGTTGAGGAGTCTGGAATCTAAGGCTCTGCCACTCTCCATCTTCCAAACCACTAGACAACAGAATTCTCTCATCTCCCTCGTCTCCATGGTCATGAACTTTGCATTTTTCATTCATACTTTGAAAAAAGATTTTCCCACCCAGAAGAAGCCTGCTGGTGATTAAGATATTCTAGAAAATAGGGCTTAAGCTCTTAGTTTTACTGAATTCAAGGACAAGAGCATTATATAATCTTTTATATAAATGATAACTATCAACATTACTACCCCACTACATTCTCTAATCAAGTCTTGTAACGGGTGAGCTTGCTAACCCTGAGGCTCTGTGGTCAGGAGTATATTTCAAGTCAACAGTAGTGCCTTGTTGTAAATCCTAGTTCTCTGCCTCATTCCCTAATGCAGACTTGCTGATAGATAATTTTTTCAATTGAATTTGCGCATGTCTAGATTAAGACCCCTTACGGCTTCCTTTGGGGGGGGGGGGGCCTTCCCTTAAGTCTTCTAGTCAGTCATTTTTCATGGCATCCAATCTAAATTTTCCTTGTCAATTTCATTTAACTCCTCCAAATTTTATAGCTTGTTCTCTCATTGACTACTTGAAAATAGGAAAGAAAGTCAGCAGATGCTCTCAGACTGCAGTTACTAAAAAATTAGAAGTGAATGCAGGTTCAGTGATGGGAAAAAAAAAGGAAGAAATTCTCTGTTTCCTTACTCATATGCATGAGTAATTCCCATTGGTGGTTAATGAGAACCTCAAGAAGCCACAAAACAAACGGCAAACTTCCATTAAGCCATGTATGTGAACTGTTTACAGCTCAGTCTCAGTCAAATAGTGGAAAGTTTTGTCCCTCAGAGGTACATGCATATGTTTGGGAAAATAAGAATACAAACTTAATCCAAAAAGTATAAAGCCTGTCCTGTCAGAATATTTTCCATTGTGTACATGCAATTCCCTGAGATTTGCTTATGATTAAAAGGGTCTAAATATCTCTGTAACCACATGTAGCCTTAAGCCTCTCCCACGTGTAAAGATAGCTAGGCTATGTACAAGTCACTAGTTTCAGAGTTAATATAAGGAAAACACCTTTGCTGGATCATATCTACATCCATTTTTGTACTGGCTTAATTAAATAGTATGTGTTTTACAAGCCAATTAAGTTAAACTAGTTAAAATTTATATGGAAGAGGGGATGCCAAATTTTTGCTCATTCCTTCCTGATTCAGACCAGCATTTAAGACCATCCACATAAGAGACAACAGATAAATATATTTTATACTAAATTGACTTCAGCCAGTGTGAAAATCATGTTTCTGCTTTTTCCATCCAAGATCTACAAGACATCTCAAGGGATGGGAGATTCCAGATTTACTGTAAGTAAATGTAAGGCTCAGCAATAATCTGGCTCGGTGTCGTGGTTTAGCACCAGTTCGGGTGCCAAAAAGGACTGTCGTGGTTTAGCCCCAGCCAGCAACCCAGCACCGCGCAGCCGCTCGCTCGCTCCCCCCCGGTGGGACGGCGGAGACAATCAAAGAGTAAAAGTGAGGCAACTCGTGGGTTGAGATAAAGACAGTTTAACAGGTAAAGCAAAAGCTGCGCGCGGAAGCAAAGCAAAGCAAGGAATTCATTCACCCCTTCCCACGGGCAGGCGGGGGCTCAGGCCTCCCCAGGACAGCAGGGCTCCATCACGCGTAACGGTTACTTGGGAAGGGAAACGCCATCATGCCAAACATCCCCCTCTTCCTTCTTCTTCCCCCAGCTTTATGTGCTGAGCCTGACGTCATACGGTGTGGGATATCCCGTGGGTCAGTTGGGGTCAGCTGTCCCGGCCGTGCCCCCTCCCCTCCCAGCTCCTTGTGCCCCCGGCAGAGCATGGGGAGCTGAAGAAGTCCTTGACCAGTGTAAGCGCTACTCAGCAACAGCTAAAACATCTCCACATTATCACCCCTGTTTCCAGCAAAAACCCAGAACACAGCCCCATACCGGCTACTACCAAGAAAATTAACTCTATCCCAGCTGAAACCAGGACACTTGGGAACAAGAAGTACTGCTTGTTTTGTGAGCCAGTTTTCACAGTTTTAAGGTCTGGTTTGACAGGTACCTAGGCAATTACAGGTTGAAGAATGCGCTACATTTTTGGAAACACCCGCTAAAATCATTGTGCTTAATACCATTGAGGCCACATTAGGTATCCATTTACATCCTCAGATGTATATACTCTTTATAAATCCAGCCTGTAGGCTGGTGTTTCATGACTCTGGTTTTGATGACAAAGCTAAATTAGAGTCCTCTTTCCCCAGGCACTTAGTCTTCCCTCTTCTCATCCTAAGTTTACAGCCCCCTCCCATCTTACAGTAGAGCTATTTAGAGGCATCAGTTCCAAAATGACTGGGAATAAAAAATCCCCAAAATATCCAAAACACAGCTGGTAAGAAGGGCAGTATTTTGACAGGGATTGGTTCAGTGCACAGTCTATCCTCAGACAGCTTTATCATTGCAAGTGAGGTAACAACGTACACCACACACAGCAGGAATTTTTCTTGGGGTCAGATTGCTTATTCATTAGTTTTCTGTCTGTAAAAGAGGTAAAAATGCCTTCGTCACACCCAATAGAAGTTTCATAACTATTTTGTAATTACTGAGACTCCCAATAATGTGATTTCTTTGTTTTGACAAAAAAAAAAGTCATAAGACGTAGACCTCTGTCCATTCTGGTTTTTAAATGTTTCTTTACTTGTACATTTTATTCACTGCCTGTTATTTATTCAAAAGGGGCCTGATCCAAGCAAATAGATGTGAAGAAAATTACTCTGATGAGCTTTGGAATATCACCTTAGAAATTAAGTAGCAAAATTGTCTTGAGCTATTGTCACGCTTTAACCCAGCAGGCAGCTAAACACCATACAGTTGTTTGCGTACTCCCCCCACAGTGGGATGAGGGAGAGAATCAGAAAAAAAGTAAAATTCGTGGGCTGAGGTAAACACAATTTCATAGGACAGAAAAGGAAGGGAAAATAATAATAATTATAAAAGAATATACAAAACAAGTGATGCACAATACAAATGCTCTCCACCCGCTGACTGATGCCCAGCCAGTTCCTAAGCAGCAGCCGCGTCCCCCCTGGCCATCCCCCCCCAGTTTCTATACTGAGCATGACAACATATGGTATGGAATATCCCTTTGGCCAGTTTGGATCAGCTGCCTTGGCTGTGCCCCCTCCCAGCTTCTTGTGCACCTGCAGCCTCCTCACTGGAAGGGCAGTATGAGAATCTGAAAAGTCCTTGGCTTAGTGTAAACACTGCTCAACAACAACTAACACATCAGTGTGTTATCAACATTATTCTCATACTAAATCCAAAACACAGCACTGTACCAGCTACTAGGAAGAAAATTAACTCCATCCCAGTGGAAATCAGGATGGCTATGATTAGTCAGTCTTCCTTTCTAGTGAGATCTTTCAAAGACTTTTACAGGTGTTTTGTTTCTTTTTTTTAAAGCCCTTTTCTAAGATTATCGGTATTGGTGCCAGTATTTGACCCCTGGGGTATGCTGCTAGAGACTGGCCTCCAGCTGGACTTCGTAGCACCATTTGGGCCTCACTGTTCAGTTTTCAATCCATCTCACCGTCCACTTATCTAATCCATACTTCATCAGCTTGTTTATGCGGTTAATATGGGAGACACTGTCAAAAGCCTTACTAAAGTGAAGGTAAACAACATCCATTGCTCTGCCCTCATGTATGAAGCGAGTCTTGCCATAGTAGGTGGCTATCGGGTTTGACAACATATTTTCTCCTTCATAAAGCCATGCTGATTACCCCAATCACTTTCTTTTCCTTCATGTGCCTGGAAATCGCTTCCAGGATTAATTACTCCATCACCTTCCCAGGGACTGAGGTGAAGCTGACCTGCCTGTAGGTCCCCAGATCCTTCTGCTTGAGGATCAGAGTGACATTTGCTCTCCTCCAGTCTTTTAGTAACATTTCCTAGTTCCCATGACCATTCAAAGATAATTGAAAGTGACCCTGCAATGATATCAGCCAGCTTCCTTATCACTTGTGGGTGCATCGTATCAGACCTTGTGTATCTCCAGTTTGTTTAAGTGGTCCCAACTTGACCCTCCTTCACTTGTCCACCTTGCTCCAGACATTCCCTCTGGTCTTAAGGACCTGGGATATCTGAAGGCCAATCTTACCTGTAAGACGGCGATAAAGCCATTGAGTATCTAAGCCTTTTCTGTATCCTTTGTCACAGAGCCCCGCCTCATTCATCGGTGGACACACATTTTTTCCTAGTCTTCCTTTCACTTTTTATGTACTTGCAGAATCCTTTCTTGCTGCCCTTCACATCCCCTGCCAGATTCAAGTCCAGGTGGGTTTTGGCTTTCCTAACCCCATCCCTGCACAATTGGACACTATCTCCATATTCTTCCTGGGTCACCTGTCCCATCTTCCACCTCTTGTAAACATCCCTTTTATCTCTGAGTTCAGTCAGGACCTCCTTGCTTATCCATGCAAGATTCCTTCCGTTGGCCGCCTTTGTCGTGAGGACACATTGCTGGCTCATGCTAAACTTGCATTCCACCAGGACCTCCAGGTCTTTTTCTACAAAGCTGCTTTGCAGTCAGTTGGCCCCAACAGGCACTGTTGCATGAGGTAATTCCTCCCTAGGTGTAGGGCTTTACATTTACTGCTGTTGAACAAAGGGAACAGGCCAAAGTCTGTTCTCCTGAAGTCAGGACTGGTGACCCCCGCTTTTTGCCTTGCTCTAGCCTCTTAGGATCCTGAATTCCACCATCCCATAGTTACTGCAGCCTAAGGCTGCCTCTGGATTCCACATCCCTGAGTAGTTCTTCCTTGTTTGTAAGTATCAGGTCCAGCAGAGCACCTCTCCTTGTTGATGCCTGGATCGCCTGTGTCAGAAAGCTGTTGTCAGCGCACGCCAGAAACCTCCTAGTTTGCTTTTGCCTTACTATGTTGTCTTTCCAGCAGATGTCAGGGTGATGAAAGTCCCCCAGGAGAACCAGGGCCTGGGAATGTGAGGCTTCTTCCTGTTGACTAAGAAGGCCTGAACTGCTCCTTTCCTATTAGGAATGACCCATGTTGATCTGCCCACCAATTCCCAACCCAACAGCTTTCAGCTGACTTATCATCCATAATAAGGCAGAGCTCCATGCATTCCAGCTGGTGGCTCACATATAGGGCAACGTCCTCTTGCATTCCCAACCTGTCCTTCCTAAGGGGCCTGTGTTTCTCCATTGTAACACTCCAGTTGTGTGAGGTATCCCACCATGTCTCCATTATTCCAATGAGGTCATACTCCTGTAACTGCACACAGGCTTCTAATTCCTCCTGTTTGTTTTCTAGGCCGTGTGTTTCAGCATACAGGCTTCTCAGAGGGGCATCACAGTGTGCTGATTCTGCAGAAAGAGCATAAGATCTTTCCTGATAAGGCTGTTGTACAAGCACTTATTTACGTGCCTACGCTTCTGATGATCCCACTTCAGCCTTGTTCTGTTGATTGTTACCACATCAGATCCTTTGCCTGCCCGCCCTCTCCACCACTTGGTATCATAGAGGAAATAATCAACAAAAATTTGGCATGCCCACTTCCAGATAAATTTTGACTAGTTTAACTGAATTGTACATGGAACAGCCTGAGAGAGAGATATACCCCAATTACACCAATACCCATATTCTCAGATATTAAAAGGAAAATACTGTCTTACCACCACCACTAACATGAGCTGCTTTCTTCTGTCTTGACACACCATCATCACCAGATATGGGCTGAGAAAAGAAATTTGGAAACCAGTCAGGCTGAAAGCTTGATTCCTTAGTTTCTGGCATGCTAATTGACAATACTTGAGGGAAAATACTAAATGGCTGCAAACCAGATCAGCCAAATGGTCAACAGGTCAGCTGGTGTCATTTACTGATGTAAATAACTTCGCAGGTTCCAGGAAATAATCATACTCCACCTGGTTCAGTTCTTGGTCCTTTTCAGTTTTGTTTGTATTACTTATCTTTTGCCTATCATGAGAAAGCATATTACAATTTAATGACAGCAATAAAATATAATTCGAGTAAAATCTGACATAAGGTGGAGGATTAAAACCATATAAAATGTTAAAACCTTTCCTCTGGAAAACAATCTGAAAGGCAGAAGGACCTGCACACTTGAACAAACTTCATTGTACATTATTTTGTAGGACAACTGTTCATAGTTCAGTCCTCCTCCCCATGCCTATCGGTCTTCTCTTTTAAAGACACAGAGTGCTTGGCTGCTGCCCAAATAAGCAGCACAGGTTGAGCCAGTTGGATTTAGAATACCCGAATTTTGGGGTTGATTTTTCTTCCCCTCCTTTATCTTAAAACACACATTGTATATAAATGTATCCTATTAACACTTCCCCCTTTTAAGAAGGGTATAACCCCTTTCAGCCTCGTCTAGCTGTGGCTCTTTGAAACCAAATTTTGAGCTGAAATCCATTCTCCTGCAACTCTCAATACTAGTTGGTATCGCTTGTCTAAGACAGGGAGAGGATAAGAAGCTGTGGTACAAGACAGGGACATAGTGCTGTTTGATTCCAACCTCCTGTGAAAATAGGAAAATCAGCAGAAAATTCAGTTTCTAATAGTGTCTTCTGCTTATTTTTATAAATTTGGCACAGTTAAAACATTACTGCATACCTCTTCATTGGCAGGAAGATTCAGGGGCTTGAACTGTTAAGTATTGCTAAAGTTGGTAGCCTTTGATTGTTCTCAAATAATCCTTTTAGGAAAACCATCGTTTTGCTCAGGTCTGAATTTGTGTTGTGTGCCTGAAGAGGTGTTTTGCTTCAAAATATAATGCAGTATTTGACTCACCTGTACATTTTTAGTCTTGCATTGGATAGTTTCTGATTACTGAAGTATAAGCTTTAATTCTTCTTTATTTATTACTTTAGTTAAACTCCTGCCAAATAACACTGTAACCTTTTCTTCAGTGATGTGTTCAGATAAAAGATTTAGTGATGCAGTTTTCCTCCCAAGGGGTGATTTCACCTCTCAGTATTATAGTTCATTATCTCTACAGTTATATATATATAGATTTATTTTTTTATATACATTTTGCAATATCTCAATTTGGTGGGCTGTAGGCATTTAATTCTAATTATTTTTCTAGGAATAATAATTGAAATTCTGTAGCAAAAATAGAATTTGAAGTATAAAGACAAAAATAATCCATTTTAAAAAACATATAATACTTAATATCAGATATAATGGTTTCTTATTTTTGTGTTCTAAGCAAAATTTTAAAAAGTTGACTTTGTCAGTATATGACCAAAGCTCAGATTTACAAGGAAATTAAAATGCCCTTGATAATGATAAGAAATTAGTATCTTCTTTAGAGTAAATGTTCTTTAGCTTAGTAATAATGACTGTAGAGGTGTTTAGCAGTTTTGCTTAGAACCCAGAAAGGAGAGTATATCATAGTCCATCTTGGAATTTGTAGCTGTAAAATATTACCTGAACGTTTTGTGGGATTTTCTTTGTGGTTTTGGTTTTATTTTTTTATTTGCTTGTTTGTTTGAAAAGGAAACATAAGCTTCATTTAATCTTAGCCATTTAAAAAGCAGCTTTCCAGTAGGCAGGTGACCAGCATTTTCTGGAGAACAGGGTGGAAAGAAGAACAACTAACTAAACACAATTCAAATACCTTTAGAAACTCACTTAGTAACTATTTCTTTAAAGATCTTTGACTTTGTGTGCTATACAAATTACCAGCATAATTCTAGCCACATGGTACAAAGGAAGAAGCAGTCCTCTGATACTTTCATTATCTTCTCCTCTGCAACATAGCTGTTTTTTCAGCTTCGACAGCCTAACGTTAAATACCTAGTTTCTATTTACAGTACAAATTTAGCTATTTCAGAAAGAAATCTGCAGAAAGTGGCATACGTATCAGGGGCATGTTTAGGCTAGCCAGAAAAAGAGCCCAAATGGAAGAGCATATTTCCAGTCTCACAGTGCTTAGTTGCCTAAATTTAGGCCCTGAGTGGGCACGTACCACAATTTCAAATACATCCAGAAGCTGTTCACTTGTCATGATCTTGTCCCATAGAGCTCTCAAGAAGTATATTGCCTACTTTCTTATACTACTTCCTCAAGCAGTAACATAGGGGTCACAACGCTTGTTTCAGTGCCTGCTGGGATTTGAAAATTCTTCCACTTTCTAAGCAAATATTACTAAATACCAGGATCACAAGTGTTCTAGGATAGGAACTTTCCTGCTGCATTTAGTGTTTAAAGTAATACATGCATAATAATGTAAGGTGCTCAAGGACACTGAAATTCAGTTCTTGCTTCTCTCCCTAGTGGTTGCTTTACTTACTCTTTTTTTTTCTTCCTTTTACCCTGCAAGCATTTAATTAGACTGGGTGAAGTAGAGCACCGTCAAAAGAAATTTAGAATACCTTTCACTAGTAGTTTTGCTATAACGAAGACTAACAGAATCACTCAAAAAAAATGCAGAGAGCTACAACAGAGGAGGCAGAGTTAAAAGAGAACCTAGATCTTTTACAGCTTGGCTGAGTCCACTAACTGTTGATTTAATTGGTAAAAGAAGGAATAAATTTAGTCTCACTTCCTGCTTTGTTTTTGGGCAGAAATAGTTGTGTTTTCACAGTGCCGTTTTCAGATGAGTTCTGTATGTGAGATAAGAGAAGATGATACAACTCAGTGATATGAGCTACAAATTAGAGAGGGAGCAAGCTTTTGGGGTGGACACCTAGATGCAAAAATATGGGCATCTGGGTAACTGTTGGCCAAAAGAAAAAATCTAGATGTCTACAGAACCTAAAAATTAAAATAAATAAAACATAAACATCTCCAGAAATTACCTAAGTTTTGGTCTTAGGAGATACTAAATAAGTGTTTTGAGAATTTAAATTTTACGTTCAGTACTAAATGTCTGTCAAGTGTGTATTTAAGTGCTTAAATATCTGTATGGGTTTGAGCTGGTTACTGAAAGACAAAGTACATGTAAAGTAGAGCTTAAAAGACATGCAAGACTCCAGGCAACATATATTAACATTCAGTATTCTTCAAGCAGTAGTCCAAATTCTGACCTACAATTGCACAGCCGTGTGATCTAATTTATCACTTGGTTGTAAAATGGTACTCCACGCTGAGACTGGCTGTCCTTTCTAAGCATTGGTACACACGTAGTAAAGCTGAGTTGCCACTGTGAGAACTGTGCAGCCGCAATAGATGGAAAACATACCTCAGTCAGGAGGAATCCTGGGATCTGAGCAACTCAGGGCAGCACAGAAAGGCAATTGCTATGGTGATGTGTTTTCTGTGGGTAGAAAAAATATGACTATAGAGACAATTTGCTCAGCATGCACATGAACTTGCATAGCTTAAGGAAGCAACGGCAGAATGGAAGCAACTCCTTTGAGAAAAAAAAAATAATCCGTTTTGGGTGTTTGTGCTTTCATAGTATTGTTTGTACCACAGTGGACTAATCATTTCTTCAGAGTTTTTTTTAATTTCATTTTAGAAAAATACAGTTATATAATTTATAGGTATAAACACAGATGTTTGGATTATCCTTCTGTTCCAAATGCTAGCCCAAATGATAAACTAAACATGGAAAATATTGAAATAGTACTCTTAGACACAATGTTTATTTAATGTTATTAGCTGTACTTAATATTTTGTTCCAAATGACCTCAAACCGTTAGTATTCAAGCCTTATAAATCAAGACTAAACACAATGAGACGGGGTTTTAAAACCTAGTCTTGGGAGCAGTTTGTTTTCTGTTTTTTATGACTTTGATATGCTCTTTCACAACAAATGTGAGGACTAGAGATGAAAGTCGAGCTTTTCAGCAGTAATGTTATTCTGGGAACTACAGACTTCAGAAAGCAGACAATAAACCGGGGGTACCTTGATAACTCAATGAATAACTAGATTCAGCAGCAAAGATATTTTTGCATACACTTTTTGCAATGACACGCAAGAGGCAGATTTTCAAAAACAGCTGATGTGAAAGTATGAGTTTTCTTAAAACTTAACGGTGTCCCAGTTTACCAAACCAGATCTCCAAGACCTGCTTTAGAAAACATGTCTTCATATATTAATATGCAGCTGCTTCTTGGGTGGATAGTAAGAAGCTGCTTTGGAAGGAATGAAAAACCAGATATTTCACCCAGACTTCTGAAGGTAAAGGAAAGCTTGGTAACTTACAAACTAAGTCATCCATGCATTTACTTTTTAAAAATTTCATTTTCTCTGAGATGGAGAGAAAATTGTAGATGACACTAGTATTTTTAATCTTATGGTCATTTGTTTGGGACTAACAAGACTGAGTTTGCAAGGGTTTATTCTTTTCTTTGTCTCAGGAATTACATCTTCAGAAGCTCTCAGATATATTTTCACAGTTTAAAGTGCTTTAGAATTTGACTCAAGGATATATATGCCAATAGTGCCCTGTAAAAAGCCATTGTCAAAGAGGAACAAGTATGTTTCACTGCCACACTGGAGAGTGATGCAAATAACCATACTCACAGAAAAGCTATCTATCTAAATCACCACTGCTCTTAAAAGGTTTTAAAATACATGAAAAGCTTGAATATTTTTATCATCATAAACAGGAATTCAAAGCTGAGATCAGCCACCACTCCACTAAAGCCACTTTTCCTTGATATTATGATTATAGGCAGTGAGCATTGAAATATCCAGAATCTCAAGGTTGACACATCTGCCAAGATGTCTCCTTGTTGTGCTTAAACAATTTGTGCAAATGGCTTTATTTAGAATGAGACAGGTGTACTGTGCATAGTTTAGGCTTAACACCCTGATGTTATGCTGAAGGTTTTTTGCATGTGTGTGCACCATATTTTTGTTAATTATTTCTATTGTCACGTATACTCTTGTCATAAGCTTCTGCTTGCTGTGCATAGGACTGTACAAACATCAAGCCAAAAACCTGATCCAAATATTTATAGTCAGCAAATATAAAGTTTCTCTAGCAATAAAATGCTTATGTTTTATGCTAAATAATCTAAATTTAAAAAAAAAAAAAAAAAACAGAAACAAAAAAAGAAAAAGGAAAACAAATAATAAAAAAAAAAGAGGGAGAGCCGGAAGATTATAAGAAGCAGGCACCTGGGAACAAAATACAAGGGAGATGATAAAGACTTATGATTTTCATTAAAAGATAAATCTGACGCAGGTCTAGAAGCAAACAAAAGTCATCAGAACCACAAAGGACATTGATGAATCCTTTCCTTAACCTGCTTCTTGAAACCATGCAAGAGATGGGTGACTATGAGGAGCGGAGTAATGGAAATAGTACAAAATGTAACGGTACAGTATCCCTGATGGTACACAGTAAGAGTTACACCAAGAATTTGTCATAAACGGGAAGATCATCAGCTGGAAGTGAATGAAAAAGAAGGTGACCTTATTAGTGGATCAGAAGATGACACTAAGTCACCAATAGAAGACAGCTGAGAGAAAGGTAAGTGTGATTCTAGAATATGCAGGGGAAAATGTTTCCAGCAGAAAACCTGAAATGTTAGTATCACTCTACACAACCCTTCTCTGGAATGTGGTGTAACTACACTGATCACTCATATTAAAAAAAAAAAAAAATTATTCAGTCTGTGTGGATAAAGGTAAGTGCTACTGAGATAACCAAAGGAATGGAAAGTCTTAAGAGAAGAAAGTTATTTTTAAATACAAAAGTGACTTAAACAGAAGGGAGAAAGGGTTATTTAAGCTAAAGAATAAATGACTGCAAATTGCTCATGAATATACTGAGTTTGAACACACTAAAATGCTTTCACCTGTCACAGTGGTATTTGAATGGCCTTTCATTAGAACTAGCAGGGGAAAACCCAGCTATAAGATGGTTGCTATTTCAGTCAAGGCCATTGGAAGTACCATACAGTTGTTTCCAAACAGGGAAATAAAGTCAGTGGTTGGGAACATTCACTCCTATCCAAAGGTTTTGTGCATTTCTTGGGCCATCAGATGAAATACTGATCTAATCCAGTCTTGAATAGATTTCTCTCTCATGTCTCCTGGCAAAGGCAAAGTAGCTTTCCTGATCACTGCATGTCCTTCGTTGTTTTGAACATCTTTCTTCAGGGAATCTTTTCTTCTTTTTTTTTTTTTTTTTTCCAGTCAGAATATTTACGAACTCCTTGTTAATTTTCTCTCAAAATGCCTTACACTGTCTTATTTCGGTAGCATAATGTGTTGAGATAATAAACTCAGGTCAGCAGGGTTCTCTGACACATCAGGTACATTTATGATGCTGTGGAAAGGTAAATAAGGTAAATGAGAAGATATGATGGGACAGTGGAAACTTTGCAGGTTCTTATGAAACTGAGAGACCTGAGTATTTAACTAACAAAATCAACACCCAAATTTATACCACAGTGACTATAACTGGCTTGCAGAAATGCAGGATAGAAGTATTGCATAGGATAGAAGAAATGCAGTAGTTGAAGAATTTCTAGACCAAAAATGTCCCAGATAAAAAAGGTCTACAAATCTACAAGGTCATCTCTTTTGTGGAAATAGTGTTTGACCATGCAGGGAGTAAAAAGCCAAACAAAGAATAAAGTATTTCCATTAATTTCACTTTTGAATTATGCATTTCTGACTTTTTAGCTTCTCATTTTAGAAGCACATTTATAATTGATATGAAAAGTTTGATTATTTTCCTGTGCTATCATATACTTTAAAATAATTGAGCCTAGAGGTGCAGAAGGAAGCTGCATTCTTCCTAATTGGGTTCATCTGAACTTTTTACAATCTACTCTGAGAAAATTTAATTGATAATTAACAGCACTTCAGATCATCTACTCGTGAGACTTTAAAAATACATGAAAAGCTGACAACTCATTGACTGAATGAAAAACAGTGTACACAATTAAATATAAAGAAAATCTTGATTGCCTAAATCAAAGCTTACTGTGTTGCACAGATGAATGAAATCTGTTACATGAAGACTCCTTTTAATGTCCAGATTGGTTTTTAAGTAGCAAATATATTAACCCTCTAACTCGTCAGTGCCATACCACATGGCTCCCTTTTCAGAGACCAAAGCGGAGCAGGCAGTCCATTACAGCAGGTCAGAGTCGTCGTCTTCTGTGAATCACAGCTTTCAGCTGCTGATTTCTGGCACTAGAAAGTAGGAAGTTATAGGCGTTGCAACACTTAACCACATGTTTTCCTGACAGAGACCAGGCAGAGATTCCTTTATCTGAATGCGTCCCTTGTTCACCAGATTCACTGAATTAGAGATTTCCCAATATCTTCCGTATCCAAGTAGTTAGTGGATTTATTCCAATGCTGATAGTAATGCAGGCATCTGTTGCTTCCATACTGAAGATAACAAGTCTCTGTACACCCCCAAGAGGCAAGTTTAACAACCTTTCATCTCTATTTTCTACCTAGGTAATCTGAGGTACATGAAAACTGCGACACACTTCTGCTGCAGTCAGTATCTGAACTGGAACCAGCGAAAAATTGATGCTGGTTCTTAGGTTAAACTTTAGCCTGGAGACCATGTGTTTACTTTAAGCATTCAAAGAAAAGAAGTACACAATGATGTTAAATACATACAGGAAATGCTGTGCATATATATATATATGTATATACACACACACAAACTATATATAAAAAACATATATATAGTCAATACAGTGTATATATTTCTAAAAAGGGTGGAAATGCAACTAAATATATGTGCTCCACTGGTTCATCTACAGGGAAGATGAGGAGAATTTTATACGACCATGCACCACCCTTAGGAAGCTTTTTCAAAACAGTTATTTTTCTCTCACTGTAATAAATAAACTTCAAAGGTAGAAGGATATTGGTAAGCGACAGTAGCTGACTGAAAAATTCCAACCAATGGTAGATGGGATAAAATAATACACAAAGGCCCATGCTTGACAGATGCTGAGTAATGTTTACTTCAGTAGAAAAATATTCAACACAAGAGAGACCATAAAATATTTGACACCTTTGAATACCATCAGACAAAAACACAGGCAAGTAAACCATAAAACCTGTGGTGAAGAGACAGGAAATTTCTATGTTTTTGTTAAAAGAGAGCCAATATTAACCCCTGAACAAGAAATTATATTTGTTCATTCCAGTGGGGCTGCCAACTCATCTCTGACTCTTCTTGTATGACTCTAATTGTTTTTGAAATACAAGTGGACCCTTCGGGACAGCCACAAGACTGGCAGGAGTATCAGCCTCTCAATAAGCATTCTCGTGTGGCTGATTCCCAGGTGCTAATTCTCCAGAACAAGTTAAACACCATGAAGGAGCAATAACATTGTCATGAACACCTTGATAAAGTAACCATAGAATTTCTTCTCCTTTCTTAGCATAACTTCACTGTATATCTTTTTTAACTTGGGAAAATGCAAATAAGTTATAAATGCAAATAATTTATAAAAAAGACCATGGAACAGTGAATTACCCAGGCAAAAGAATACATATAATGCTTAAAATATGTAATCCTCATCTGTTCCCTGGAAGCCAGCTACAATAAAACACTTGTTAATGGAGGAAAACAAAAAACCCACAAAATGAAACAATAAAACTCCACCTGAATTATACAAGGGCTTTGAGGCCATTCTTAAAACCACATCTCACACAGAACTCACTGTGACTTCTAATGATATCTAGCATGAAGAGTCGGCGTGGGCAACCTTCGTGTCAGACCCTGGCCTTAAGTCAATCTGGAAAATTCCGCCCGAATAACCAGGGCTGGTGGCTGCAACTGCATCCCATATTCCAAAAGAACAAGATGTAATGCTGAGCATGACAAAAGGAGGTGAGAGACTTAGACTCCAGGTGCCTTCTCTGTTTTCACCAGTGATAGCGAGCTGTGGATCCTATCTTTACTGAGTGAGGAGCTTGAATACAGCTGTAAATGAAGGCTTAGGAACACTGATAGTCCTGAAACAAATAGTAGACTACTCAAGAATGATGACATGAGGTATAAGTCTTCTATGAACTATTTGCACAGAGCAATTTCAGAGGCTGGCTAGTAGTAGTAATTATTTCTGCTGGGACTGGCAAAAAATTTATATTGAATAAGGGATTAAGTATATGAGGATTGTTTCAATAATGCCTTTGGTTCTTATTTTCAAGTTTCATGCTTCTGTCAGTGTGGAAACAGGGAAAATATGCTTTTAAAGTTACTCATTCAAACTCCCTTTAGAATAGCAACAGTTGGGTTTTGTTTTTTTGCAGTGTCCTTTTCACTTACTTCAGGGAGATGATTTGGGTGAAATGAAGACGAATTAGATTCCTTTTGTTGTTTATTTAATTTATTGATTTTCCCAGCCAGACGAACCAAAGCTACTTCAGATACCTAGAGGAAAAGTAGAGATTTTTAAAAGACCCAAGATAATTTAGTTATGCATCTTATACTGAATTTCAGTGGTATGTTCATAGTAAAGAGATTTTTCCATCTCTTAATCTCTTACAGAAGAAGTGTGTGTGTATGCATGTGTCTCTCTGTTATAGATATAGATGAGAAAAAAAAATTATAATAATTTAAAATCAGGATTAAGGACAAAAGGAGTTTCTGCATCTCAACAAACCGATTAGATGATAAATATGTAGCAGAATAATATGGTTTGAAATGAACAGCTCTTTCTAAAGAAGTGCAAATAATATTCTCTCTGATTATAGACATTGTAGCTGAGCAGGGATAAGAGATGTTGTAAATCCATTAGTGAAGCGCTGCTTGCCTTCATTTCTGTTTAATATTTCTTAAAGCTATAAAATTGTATTATGTTAATGTAATGTACAGTCCAAGTGATAAAGGCAGCTAATGTGATTACCACTCACTGTGCTATAAACCTTTCAGCAAAGCTGCAGACAAATCAGTATTCAACTGTTTCTCATGATGATGGTGTTACACAGAGCAGATCACATGTTGAAGGCATCATCTGGTTCTTGGGACTTTCTTATATGCCAAAATATTTAAGTAGATACTAGAACTGAAGTTCAAAGCAGCACTCTCACTTCTTATTTTGTGGCGAGTAAGCAAGGCCTAGCAGAGGTCCTTATCTAAACTATGACACTTATTTAAACTATAAGACCAGAGGTCCTTATTTAAACTATGTATGCAAAGCACAAACCTAGCATGATGTCGCTATTGTGGCTATTTGCATGCAAAACAATTAACACAGATCAGATCATAGAGAGGAATTCCAGTTTGCTGGTATTACTGCTCTCCTCTTCATCTTGTTTTCAAAATAAGCAACGGTTTACTGAAAATGCTGGAGAATCTTCCTCAATTTTCTTATGATCATACGACAGTTATTCTTTTCAGTTACTCCCCTTTCATCATTCTGAGGTGACAACTTCACCTCATCTATTCAACTGTACATTTTATTTTAATTCTGTAATTCTATTAGAGAATTCTAATTCACAGTAGAATTCTAGTTCATGAACAGAAGTATTAGGTCAAGAAGAGCTAAACCAAAACTCTGAATCAAGGCATTAACTCTTTTATTGGAGCTTGGAATCCAAAGACTGCTCCTTTCTGGTAGGACAGATTTACACATTCCCTTCCAGGAAACTTGAAGCGGATAAGAACAGATGGAAAGATTATCTTCACAAGACAGGCAACCAAAAAGTCCATTAAAGGGTCTGTTAAATCTTCCGTCTGACATGGCCTTTCCCTCTCATGCATTTGTTGCAATGGGCACTGCAGCCCCTGCCCACACATGTCTACCAATGGGTCTTCTTTTTTTTCTTTCACCAGTGTTTCTGAAAGAACAGCCTTTTTGTGTGTTCAGAAATATGGCAGTACATAAGCATTGACTTCCCTATTGTTTGTTTATAAAAGTTTGTGACTTGCTTTTTAAAGCAACTCAATGTAGATGAGTATCAGCAGAGCAGGTCTAGGCAAACTACAGCAGAGCCACGAATTGTTCTCCAGAATGGAATCCATGCTTGCAGATATTCATCCAATTTTCCTTAAGCTAGCAAGTTTAATGGACAATAAGAGTAAATGAGGAAGGGTTAACTGGTGAAAGCATGATGCTAAAGTAGAGGTGGAGAAATTACATTTGTTCAGCCCAAAGAAGGGGAGGTGTCAGGTGGCACCTAACAGCAGCCTGACAATAGCTATGAGGGGTTTATCAAGAAGTCTGAGTCAGTCTCTTCACAGTGGTTTATGGAGGGGAGACAAGTGGATATAAAGAAAACCTTTTTCTTCCTCAGGACAGTTGAGCAGCGTAGCATATTGCCCACAGAGGTTGTAAAGTGTCCAGTATTGAGGTTTTCAAGACCCGACTGGATAAAGTGCTGAGCAACTTGGCCTGACCTCACGGCTTGCCTAGCTTTGGTAGGACCTACTAAGGTCCTTCCCAGCCTGCCTGATTCTGTGCTACTCTGATTCAATGATTCCAGCACGCCAAAACATTATCTAGCGCTGAGATGTCAGAGAATAGCAGGGGGGTAGCAGTGATAAAAAATTAGAGGGTAATAAATGCAGAGCTAAATGCAGTTTATTATGAAACCAACTGTACAGACGTTTAAATTGTTACAAACTTACCTTTGACTATCCTGTGATCAGCAAAGAAACCCCAGCTAAGAATTTAGGAAATAACATTAACTTGCATTGATCACTGGAAAGAAGATCTGTGGAGACACTTTATGAAATATTACTGATCAGTCTCTGTATTTTGCTTATGGAAGGAAGAAGAAGTCAAAGCAGCACACATTATCCACATTTCCTCTAACCATCCTCTTCCCCACTGTGTAACCTCTGAATTTTAATACTTTATTCATAGCAGCTTGTATATATCCAAACAAGCTTATGCAGATATATAGCTCCTTTCTGCCCTCTGACTCAAGGGAGTGGCTAAAAGCTACTAGAAAACATAAACCAATTAAAAACAAATTAAGAACTCAAAAGAGCATGCATAATAAGTATCACTTTCAAAGAGAGATGGGAACAAAATTCCCAGTCTAGTGTCAGATGTAGACTCCTCCCAATACTCCCCAAATCCTTGCATCTAGGGGTTTAGCTGTGGGTTCATATCTAATGTCATGCAACCTAGCAGTATATTAAAGCTTAAAAAGTCAGGGTGAAACATTTCAATATCTTCCTAATGATGATTAATTCCTTTTGTATTCATGTGAGTAACATTAATCAGAATGAATTAACTTAGCGTGAATGTGGATAGAACATTTAATTTCTTCTGCATTTCAGGAGAGCCTATTTAAATGAATAATTGTGCAAAAATGAATAGCAGAAAGAAACTGGAAGTTTACATGGCAGCCATATATTGTACAATAAAATAACATAAATCTATGCGTACTTTATTTGTTCAACTTTAATAAGTGACACATTCACTACACGTATATGTGGTATAGGAAACAGCCCTGTGCCATGGGAAACATACAAATATGAAGTTGGTTTATGTCCTCACACGTGCTGTTACATTATTTCAGCAGTCACAATCAATAAGAACTTCAGAGAAACATCATTAAAAAACCCCTAACAGATCTGCAATTTTTCATTTGAAGTTGATGAGTTGCCATTTTTCCTTTCCCCAGACCTGGAAAATTTCAGAATGTTACATAAGAAAATCTTAATACTTCAGACCCTACCCTGACAGAGTTCTTCAGAGAATGTTTTTATAACTATCCAATCACTTAGGAATTGCTGCCGCCTTCTCTTTGCCTGTATTTCTTTTTCCCAGCCCCTGCGATCACCTGAGGCTGACCAACATTTGAGATTCTGAAACAGTTTCTAAAATCCTTACTTCCATGCAAAACCATCATATTTTTAAAATAGACTCACTGCAACCATTTGGACTACTTTTCAGACAAACTGTTAGCCAGAACTGCAAAGGTATGAGACCAAACCCTTCGAAACCCCATCCCTGTGTGGATGTTCACTATTACCTGGAGTTCAATGACATACTTAGTCACAGATGAACTAGCTTCCTAAAGTTTCAAGCTACAGCTCCAGAGACTTTATGCCAAAAGCCAAGCACCCAGATATTACCAAATGCTGAGCTCTTTGTTTGTAGGTTAATCTATGAGGTGAACTTGATTGCCTAGAAGCAGACTGACAGAGGTAATGTAAATAAGGGATTAGCAAATCTGGTTCCTAAAACTAATGGCAAGGAATAACATTTATCTTGCTATGGGATTTCTTATATTAAAAAAAAGTATAAATTGCGTGGATTTACCGTACCCAGTTCCAAGTGACTATTGACCACGTGTCTCATCTTTCCTAGAAATGAAGAGCAATAGATAAGATGCAGACTATATTCTCCTCTCTAATGAGAAAAAGGCAAAAAGCTTTCAGGTGGTTAAAGTGAGTTACCAATTTAGCTTCACCTTGAAATGCTATTCAAGAAGTGCAGCTGTGCTAGGGATTACCAAATTTTCAGCTTAATCAATTTGTATTATTTATTTCCTTAATCCTGAAACTATGGCCAATTTTGGGGGGTTCACCTGTGAAAGACCAGCCGTATCATTCATATTCTGGATCATGTAAATTACTCCAATAGTTTCAGGGCTAAGAACACAGCAGTCAGATTAAAATTTATCTTTTGACATGTATTACACTGTGTTTCTGTAGTTTTTAAGATAGGAAACTTTATAGCAGAAAAACTCAAATATTGTGACAGCCTTCTGGATTTAGAAAGAAGTACTGTAATTCATGACAGCTTCTAACAAGTCACTCCAAATCTCTGCAGATTTGGAAAAAAGTGTAACATTTACGTTGTTGAGCCATTCAGCGTATCACTTGCAGTCTACAGTGCCGATTCTCTTAGACTGGGTTTCCAGTGTGATCGATTGCAACCATAATGATGTCATTAGTTCAGTTTCACATGCTTTTAGACAGAAAAATAATGTGGATTTGTAAGCAAGCTGAATATCACTTTGAGCTTCATGGCTTCAAAACCTCACATTTCAGTGAACAAAAAGAAAGCAAAATTTTTAAATGAAATGTGCACAAAAGCTAGTTACTGCCTTCTCCATGAAACACCTAACTAAGGAGAACAAAAAGCTCGTTAATACGATTTATTTTTATGACAGATTTTGCAGTGCTGTTAACTTAGTGCAGCTCAGATGTATCTCTGTTTTGTATTCAGAATAGCGAGTAATAAAGTAAAAAAACCTAATGCGCTTTATTTCCCGTTCTTGCTGGTGACACGAGGACTTGTTTAACATACAGTGGGAAGAGAATGGAATCAGCATCTGGCTTACCTGGGAAAGAAACAGCGTGCCGGCAAATCCTTGATTGCCCAATCAAAGAGGAGAGATGAAGCATATACTACCCTCAAATGATAACAAGAACCTGGGTAGGTTCATTACCAATATACAAGTCCTTATCAGCATATCTTGTAGCCTACTCCTCTCATGCAGTTTGCAAATCCTGAGTCAGCTGACAAGGGCTGATTTCAGATGTGGTTGCCAGTGTCTTGTAAATAATCTTAGTGGGATGTGAGCGGGAAGGAAAGGGAAATTAAGACTCTGAAGGGCAGCTTCTCAGGTGGCAGCTTGCAATGACAGTTTGACAGATTTTCTGGTGTTATGGAAGAATTATATGCAATAACTATATGAATTCCTCACTTTCCCCCAAGGATTACATACTTTTTAAAGCGTCATAAATACAAAGCTGTAGGAAGCAATGCTGGGTAGGAAAATATGAGATTCTATTTTATTTCCCTTGCAACTAATTTGCATAATGTAATCTGGAGGGTTGTGTTTATCAGTGGTGGGAAGACAGTTTAAACAAATATTCAACATATGTATATCATCAGCAGCAAAAGGTCATGGTCTTAGCAGGCAGCTAAAAAAGTAAAAAAAGGCCAGCATGTCTGCATTCTTCCTGCATCATATTGACAGCAAATAATAGGTCCCTAACAGAATGTCTGTCAACCTGGAAACATTTACTGAGCTTTTTGTTCTAGCTGATATAGACTGTTCAAGTGAGTCATTATACTGGGAAGAAGCTACTGCCATTTCAAAAAGTATCTTGAGACTACGGCAATTTCGTGTCACTGTAATTTGACAGCAACTAACTAACTAACTAACTAACTAGCTAACTGCCACAGAGCCCGTCCAGCATGACTGTTTCCATGGCAATTGGATACTTGGGCATTTTATTGAAATCTATGAGTTAAAACCTGTTTGCCAGCTGCTGCTAAGGACCAGGCAGTAATCCGCAGCCTTTTCCTTTCTACATATTGAGCCATAGGCATACCGAGTAATTAACTTCCATGATTTCCAGATTCATAGTATACGATTCTGACTATTCACATCACAAAAATAGGTTGATAGTTTGTTCTTCTGACTCCCTTTTTTCCTTGCATTCAGTGTCTACTGAAACATATTCTAGTTAATCCCTTCCCCTCCATACACTAACATGCACCTGTAAAAAAGCCTGCTCAACTCAGAACATACAGGATCTCATACAAGGAGCTGTTTCACCTCTGATACTGGCCAATGTATCTGTTGAAGGATTAATGAAGAATTTCAAAGCCAGTGTCTTCCCACAAAGGAGGCTTATTTACAATCTGTTATCTTTTGTCAACCCACTCTGATTTCTGTGTGTAAAATAACTTTGGTTCATGGGAACAGTTACAAAATGAGCCATAGACATGTTGAGGATGAAGCAGGGAACAAGACAAGGGGAGGAAGGAATGAACTGCCCACTTTCTTTGATAAACTAAAAACAAATGTTACGACAATTACTTTCTGTGCCTGTTCTTACTCAGCCTTTCGTCTAAATGATCTGTTTATATGCCAGAAAGCAAAAAACAGGACCTGGTTTTAATCTCATATTCCATCTGCTTCTGGAATTACTGCTAAGGGCAGGTGGCAAATGAGTTCTTTCTAATTTTCCAATCTTCTCCATGGGACAAATTCTGCCTCCTTGTTCAGGCTAAGTAGTTCTTTTCCAGCCCTTGGGATGGAGTAAGGAATAGTTCAAGCTGAGTACATGTGACGGAACTTGACTCAGTATGAAATGAGGCCATGCCCAGTTTAATGTTACACGTGTGATGTGCTCAGTTTACTATGAGACAATGATTTTGGTTGGAAGATTTCAGTATAATAAACTGGAGCATGACTTAAAAGCATTTGCTTTATGCCTAGTCTTCTTAGTGGCATGTCTACATGCAGTTGTTTCTGTATCTGCTAGTATAATTGTGTTTTGCTGAATATGATGCTTTGAAAGGTTGCACTTCAAGCAAGAAAGATCTTTTTTCACAGTCTCAGATTCTAGACAAGGAAACATCATATAAAAGAAGTGACAACTCCAGACCTATAGCCATCAATCTAATTTGTGAATACCAAGATTTTTACTGACATTTCAATGAAAATCCAAATCAGGTACATACATGATTGATTCATACATCTTCAGACGCACTTTGATACATATACATTGTATATATATGCATACATATACATGCATGCATATAAACATGGGATAAGTACGTAAAGAGTCTCTGACAAAGGGGACACAAGTGATTTTCATTAGGGTTATTTGACATAATAATAATAATAATTCATTGATCTCTCTGCCTTATTGAGGGCTGATAATAGAATAGCCCAAGGGGAAGAAACCATGCCAGGATCCTAGATCAAAGGGTTTAGCTCTTTGCTCACATAGGTGCTGAATCCATCGTGTATTTCCAAGTAAAAGTGCCTGCAGCAACGTTTGCTAATTACAGGTTGTGTTCTACTGTTTCCAAACAGGGTGAAAGTGACAGAAGTTTAACTGTGAATAATTACACACTTGAATAAGTATGTGATTAGCCCTATTTGTTGTGGTTGGGACTAGAGTGACAGGACAAGAATGGAGTGATTGCATTATTTACAGCTTAATTGTAGACAAGTAATTACTTATGTAAGCTGGTGCTGTGGGGTCAGGGAATACATGCCTGAGAATGCCTAGGATTTGAATGCAAACTTCAGAAATGGGGTTTCCAAATAATATAGCAGAAGTGAAAATTCTATGCATTTATCTAATTATGGAGGGGTTTTCTTGAATTAAATGTCTTAGAATATTAAATGTCTCGTTCTCTTGAAACTAAGGATTAAATGAAATCTTTCTAAACCATTGCTTCCAGCCTAATAAATCACAGATGCCACCTAGTGGCTTTTGCTATCTAGTGAATCATTGCATACGTGCCAAAAAAAAAAAAGGCAAATATCTAGAATTTTACCAGCATGTCCTTTCCATTGATATATATATGGTTGATGAGATTGCCTGTGAACAATTTTTCTGCTTAGTTCCCAACCACATTTTATTTGCATTGGATTAAATTGTGAAAATCTTACTCATGTTGACAAGTAGTAGTGAATAAGTCTATTAAAACATAGTTAAACTCCCTGTCTTGCAGCTGTGGTTTAACTCTGTGGTTTCCTTGCCAAGTAGAAGAAGGTTCTGATTTACAAAGGGACACCTTAAGTTAGTAATAACATTAACTAAGTTAACTTAGTTAAATTAACTTAACTGACTTTATAAGTCAGTAAATTGTCCTAATTTATTAATATTTGTCTAGGACTGCTCATCCAAGTACATAAATGCTTCATTTTTACTTGTGTGCTCCATTTTCAAAATGAGAAAGTATTCCAAAATAAGAATCAAGGACCAGCCAGAAAAAAAAAAAAAAAAAAAGAAAGAAAGAAAAAAAAAAAGGCCAAGCTGATTATTTGGTGGGAAAAAAATGTAGCATGATGGACTTGTTACTTGAGCAGTCTATGTTGTTAGATCCTTTTGAAATTCATGACAGGGAACTCGCAGGATCAGAATAAAAACTTTATTAATAGAAATCATGGTACCCTGTTAGTGCTAGGTCTCCATCTTTCCACCGCTTTGCAAACAACTATTTATGTTCCATTTCTGATGGATGTCCACACGTGAAAAGGTTTTTGCAAGTGTTAACTTTTTGCTTCTGAGACACCGAGGGCTTAGAAATCTCAGAAGTACTACAAATTCAGTATTGTGCAGGAGTGTGAGCAAACATGTTTTTTAAAAAATCTCTCATTTGTAACCTGATTCAGCAAATAGGTTTAAATTGAAACTTATAAAAGTTTTATAATTTGGCACAGTTATTTTGGCACAGTATTTAGAAAAAAGTTAGTGGCTTTCAAAAACTTTGGAATAGTTAATTTACTTTGACAAAATGTGATTGAAGTGCAATTGGCAAAAATTGTCCAAGTATGGGTAAAAGTGTTGAATTAACCAGGGTCTTTTTTTTTTTTTCCCCTCTACTGGCAATATGCCCACTCCCCTGATTTCAAACCAATATAAATTACAATTAAGTGATGTAGCAGTGCATAGACAGCTATGTGAATATTTTATGGTGTAAAAGTTTAGTGCTACCTAACTGCTCGAGGTGCTTTGTCTTCCAAAACTGAGCAAGGCTGAGTAAACTGAATGCACTCAGAGCTGTTCCCTCTGAAACACTTGTTTCACAAGTGCTTTTGCGCAACATTGGGGGGTGGGGATGATGCATTTGTTTTTACTTCAGACTCATTACTAATACCATCTGTTAGTCAAAATTTTCTAATGAATGTTCTGCGTTTCTTTATGGCTTAACCCTACAACCTTCACATGCCTCAATCCTTACGTGTTTTTAGTGTATGTTTATCTTTAAGCAGAAGAATAATTTCATTAAATTAATTTCATGGGATCAAGGCCAGTTGTTGCAGAGATTTTAATATAACTGGAATTATTATATTGTTCAGTGTGAGGGAAAGGAAGCAGAGGTTCAGGAAAGTTAGGCACCTTCCAATCCAAAGGTCATGTAACAACTCAGTGAGAGAATATGGCACAAAATGTCACCTCTGTTCCTGTTTCTTTTCTTTGTGAAGTCTACAGTATTTTTTTAAAAACAGAATGCTTGTAGTTAATGAGAAGGACAGCTGATGCATATACCACTACAGTTGTTTGTTTTCTTACAGGCTTAAAATTAAAACTATGCTCTAATGTCTCAGCATTAGAGACATTGTAACATGAAAATCTTTTTGTAACATGAAAAAAACCAGAACCACAAAAAAAATCCCAAACCCAAACCACAAAATACTCCAAAGCCTTGCTTAGCTCGTGATGCTTTCTAAAATTAAGAGATGTAACTTTTTGGATTAAGTGATTCCTCACGGGTATATTTGCTTTTATGTTCCTTTTATTTTGCTACTGTTGTGGAAACTCTGTATGGCCCTGTATTACTGATCACTGAGTAGCGAGAACTCCTGAACATACCCACCAGAATAAATGCTAAATTGCTACCATGTGTTATAGCATAGCCTGTCCTTTAATCATGTACTTTGAAGTTCCGTAAAATACAGGAAAGCTCATATTGTGCTTTAAAATTGAATCTGAGGTAATATAAAACAATTTTTAGAGTGTAAATAGTTTTACAGATTGGCTATATATGTTTGTACAAAGAGAACAATAGATGACAGCTTTTGGTCACGTAATTTACAAAGCGAGCAGCTTTTCCAAATGGACACAGTTCCTTGTCATGGGATATGGAAACATACTAAGATTCCATGGCTGCAGTGGGTTATTAGTGACACTACTAATAACAGTTATTGGAATTTGCCATTTTTCTTGACCTATATTATTCCTAGTTCTCCCCCTGTTCCTGCTTAGTTATGCTTTTTCGTTCTTCCCCCTCTTGTTTCCCTCATGTATGCAAATTTGTTACTGAAAGTAAAATGAACTGAGATCTGGTATTAAATCTTGCATTATATCAATTTTGTTTCTCACATATTTCCTCCTTACTGCTCCATCATCTGACTCTTTCTTAAATAGATATACCTTATATGTATATTTACTTGGAAACTCTTAGGGACATGGACTATTGTTGTATACAGGTGACTGAAACAAGCATTCATCTGGGTTTTAACAGAATATATATATATATTTCTTGTAACTGTTATGTAGTATTTACAAGTTAGCCAGGGATCTCTGAAAGTAATCAATATCTTACTGTATTGCTACACAAGCTAACAGTACTGCTGTTTGTGTATGTTCACCTTTAATAAAAACATCTTCATACCTGGGATCTCATATCAAGAAACTCTGGGCTAGATTCCTAGAAGATTAATTTTGTGAGTGCTTATTCACAAAAATAAAGAGAGGAGCCATTAATTTCATAAGCGACTGACTGACTGACTTCTTCAGTGCAAGTCCACACTTTGGTGTGGATGGGACTAAGATGCTCAGTGTTCTCTCATCTAATATTGGTTTCTCATATGGGCTTTTTCATGTAGCCCAGTGCAACTTTAATAAAAGTCAACAGAATGGGTCCTGTGGTCATTAACTCAAATTAACCACATAGATCCCAATCCATAGCCGTCCCCTGCCTAGAGCATGCTGTTAGTTTCCGTCTATCCAGGAAGTTTAGATTTCTATATCATCAGCAAGGAATGTATGACTGCACTTCTCTTTAAAATGGCACACTAGAGCATGAACCAAGATTGCCTTTCAGACACGGAAGCAGGGCATAGTCCACCAAGATAGAGAACTAGGCTTCAAAAGCTCTAAAACCATAAGGTACTTTGTGTTTATGCTATACCTCCTCAATCCCTATAACTTTGTTCATATTATGTTTCCTTAACATCTAGTGCAAACTTCAGGGAATCCACCTTGTTTCCACTTACATACAGTAGAAAGAAGAAATAGGCCATGAGAGTGTTAGAAATCAAAACAGGAAGATGTGGTAGAAGTGGTGACCTGGAAGACTTCCAACAGTGGCTGAATAACTGCTAAAGGCACTGCAAGAAGACACAGGACAGGGTCAGCTTCCAACCCAGGTGTTGAGCAGAGCGTCTAGCTTTGGGCTGAATAGCTGCCAGAAACTGGCAAAAATGTTTTTAAGGCAAATCACTGGTGAGTCTGTTGCTGAGGGTGATCTTAAATATAGTCCTAACTGTTGAAATACATATCTAATCATACTTTTAAAAAACATCTGGCTTCTAACAGGGCTTACAAAGTTCCTAAAAACATGCAGTGAAATCAAACGCGTATTAGCTGAGAAAATCTTCAATGTTTAAGAATTCTTCACTCATTTATTTTTCTGCACTTTGAAAACAGTTGTTAAACACTGGTTTAGTCAGCTAATGACATTAAAACACTTTGACTTCTATGACCAACCAAAACACAAATAGTCCAAATAAACATTCTATGAAGGCCTTTGGCCTCAAAATTATTTATTCAATCTAATAAGCAAATACCTTGAGAAAATGTTACTGCCACTTAATTTCTTAATTTGGCCAGCTCTGTATATCAATTAATTTTCTTTATTTAATTCAAAGAATCATAAAATCATAGAATATCTTGAGTTGGAAGGGACTGATAAGGATCCTTGAGTCCAACTCCCTGCTCCTCGCAGGACTACATAAAACTAAGCCATATGACTAAGAGCATCATCCAGATGCTCCTTGAATGCTGACAGGCTTGGTGTCATGACCACTTTCCAGGGGAGCTTGTTCCAGTGATTGACTACCCTCTCAGTGAAGAACCTTTTCCTAATGTCCAATCTGAACTTCCCCTGATGCAACTTCATTCCATTTCCTCATGTTCTATCACTGGTCACCAGAGAGGGGAGATCAGCACCTCCCCCTCTGCCGCCCACCCTGAGGAAGCTGTGGACTGCGATGAGGTCCCCCAGCCTTCTGTGCTCCAGGCTAAACAAAGCAAGTGACCTCAGCCACTCCTCATAAGTGTTGCCCTTGAGGCCTTTCACCATCTTGGTTGCCCTCCTCTGGACACACTCTAGTAGTTTAATGTCCTTCTTGTACTGAGGCACCCACATCTGCACACAATACTTGAGGTGGGGCCTCGCCAGTGCAGAGTAGAGTGGGACAATCACCTCCCTCAAACGGCTTGCTATGCTGTGCTTGATGGACCTCAGGGCACGGTTGGCTGTTTTGGCTGCAGGCACATTGTTGACTCATATTCAATTTGCCATCAAACCAAATCCCTAGATCTCTTTCCACAGAGCAGATGTCCAGCCTCTCATCCCCCAGTTTTTATGTATAACCAGCATTACCCCATCCCGGGTGCAGAATTCAGACACTTGCTCTTGTTATATTTCATACAGTTGATGATATCCAGATCTCTCTGTAAGGCCTCTCCACTCTCAAAGGAGTCCACAGCTTCTCCCAATTTAGTATCATTGACAAACTTAATTAATGTCCATTGAAGCTATTTCAAGAGAAGAAAAATATTTTCATGCATAAGTTACAAAAACTTAGTGAGAAGTCAAGAAACGGTAATGAAGTCTGCTTAAATACATATGATACCTGTTATTATTAGTTATGTTGATTATTGTTATGACTAGGAAATAAGTAAAAGCAAACTCCAGTTTTGCCAGGCCAAACATGGAGTAGTGGTGTCCTGAAGAACCTGAACATCTAAACAGATGAGGTGGATGTAAGAAGGGAGACAAACAAGGCAACTGAACTGTATGCTGTCAGCAAAACTCTTTCCAGGTCTTTGGTGGAGGTAGCAGTCCAGGTAGGAGGCGAATAGGTTATTTAACTAGAAAGGAAAGGAAGTTCGGTGTCAGCAGCAGAGAAGAGAAAGGGGGAGTAAGATCAGTGGACCTATTCACCACTTATAAACCACACAACAGAGTAAATACCGCTGAATTGCTTCTGCAATGAATCCACTTACCATTCAGCCAATGATGGCAGTTCCCACTTCCTTTCAAAAAAGAATAAAAAATCCCTCAAACAATCAAAAACTGACTAGTCATTACATACATGTGCTACTCGTTTCTCAGTTTGGATGGTGTGCTGCACGAGGTTGCCAAAAGCCAATATTACTTAACTCATGATATACGTTGGCATTCTTGTCTGAAATGCTCTTAAAGCTCTCTACTCACAAGTACCTCTTTTACCACAAGAGAATATCAGTAATTGAAAATGTTAATTAATGAATATTTTTACACTGAAAAGTTATATTTGCTTCTCCTTATGTCTTGTGGCACAACGTATTATTTTTGATATTCATAATATATCCGCTATTTTCAGTGGATCTACTCCAGTTGAACTTTTGTCTTAGTTTTCTTTCTGGTCTAAAGGCATGGCAAGTGGAATTATAAGAGAATAATGCATATAGGCCAGACACAGACTGAAATACATTGTAAAATAAACAACTGTTATTAATATATCCATCCACCCTATCAGATGAGAAGGAAAGAAAATGCAGTCACATAGAGGGAACTATTCTAAGGGGCATGTTAGACAAATTCCTAGTTCTTCTGCTGTAATGAAAACAGTAGGGATCATATCAGCGACTTCGTTCTGAAAATAAAACACTTCACCTATGGGAGTTTCATGAGTATTTTAACATAAGCCTAACCATTCTGAAACCAGATTTAACCTCTTTTTTTAAAGGGAGTTGTCAGACTAAGGATATGGCTAACATCTATTGTATATATTTTGCCCCTTTAGTAAATCCGTTCATTTTATTTTGTTGGAAGGAGAAATTTTACTACTAGGAGCTACATGGGAGGTACTAAAGAATGACATAGAACATTTTTTCTTTTTTTTAATTTTTTTTTTCTGAGTTTACTTTGAAAAGCAGCACGTAATGTAAGAGGCATCAGACTGGAAACTAGTTCTTTGCTCACTGCCTAATGCCATTCCCAGGGTACCAGCCCTCTCATGCTTGTGGCAGTGGATATATTTCACTCCTTGTTGCTTTTCAGTGCTAACAGTAAATAAATGAAAATGCCTTCTCCCTTGTCATTCCCCTAAATGTGCTCACTGCCTTGGCTTATCTAGCACGTATAGGCAAGTTGGCACTCTCCCCAGCGTAAAGAGCATACAAACGCTGGCAGCTATAGGGCTGTGGCACAAACAGCCAAGCTGATTTTCACAAATGGACACACAAGTGCTTAGGTCTCTGTTAGAGATTCTAAATCCCAGGAAGTCTGCCAAACAGCTGGTCTGTTATTGTCCCAACTTTGCCTTCACTGGGCAATAAAACAAGTATTATTTGCCTTTTGTAATCACTATGTTTATTTCTGCTTTGCAGTTGACACAAACATTGAAAATAGCTGGTCACAATGTAATTCAAGATCCAGCTGCCAAATGACCACGTGGATTCACCTGAGACACCTTGCAGATTAAGGCACCAGGCACAATAAAGACACATATGGTTCACAAGCATGGGACCAGGACTGTACATGGCAGTTCATCGAATGAAGATTGCAAAGCTGCCCTTGGGATGGTATTCAAAATAATATATAGAAATATCCAATTATCAAACTCAGTGAAATCCCCACAGCTGACGGTGACTATTGTCTAAGCACTGGTACTGTGAAAAAAGTTCAAGACTGGCAAAACTTGTAAAAAAATTCTTTCTCTCTCTTCCTGCTGCCTCTGGGAGGCACGTTGCAAAGTTATGATGATTTTACATGTTTGCCTTTTTCAGGTCTCTCTCTCTCTCTCCTTTTTTAGGAGAGGTACTTGCTGAGCCTGAGTGAAGGGTAAGAAAGTTCTAACTAGGTTATTTACCATAATGTTACCATAGCTACCTTTCCTTTTCTTTTTGCAGCGTGGACTTTCCTAAGTATATTATGGGCTTGGTAACTATATTTTTCCTGCTAAACTTTTCCATGTTCAACTCTTTAAGACTCTTCTACTAATTTTTCAGATTTTGGTCTTTTGGGGTAATTCAAGTAATCTACTCTTTCAGAGATCTGTCACGACAGGCTTTTACACAGTATACTCATGCTCTTACTTTTCACATCCCTTCTCTCTTCTCTAGTTACTATTTTCTAGATCTGTGTGAACTGTGGTCTTTCACTTTCTCTTTGATCGAATACCTACTTTATTTCACATTGTTCTTTTTATTGTTCCCTCAGGCTATTGCCAAAATATTTCTTATACAACAGTTAACAAAGTCTGTATAATGCAAAGCAGGCAAAGAACCACAAAGTAAAAGCATGTTAAAATGCTAATCTGAGATTTTGAAAAGCTAGATTCCATTAACTCTTGGTTATATACTTGTTATATGACCTTATCTGGGCACCTCCATTACTAGGATGGTCCTGACATCTTCAAACACAGTCAAGTAATGCCTGAGTCTGCTGGCTGTGCAAGCTTACCTGGGTACTAGCGTTCATAGCTTCAGACTGGCTATGAGGCCTGCCACATGCCAAAGTAGGGTCCTCCGAAGTGGATCCAAAATCAACCTAATCCTGACCCTGAAGGGACCACTCTGAGATAGGGGCCAAATATAAGGCAGAGGAGAAGCCAAGGTGTAATCCTCGCTATAGCCTCTCAGTTTTACTCTCAGTAATGTCAGAAATCTGCTTCTAAATCCCTGGTCAGCCTGAAGTGGATAAATTTGCCTGCATCTCCCCTATTTTTCTTATTTTTACTGTATCTAATGTCATACAAAACTTTAAGCTTTCTGCCCTACTGCAAAATTACTTACTCATTTCTGCAAGAACTGCAAAATTTCTACCTTCCTAGAAACAGGCTTTAGGGGATTTTTTTTCTAATTAACGACATTTGATCTATGAAGTTTTTTATCACCCTTAAATAAAATAATACAGGTAGTAGGGGAGAGAGGGGTTTCCTTTCCCTCAAAGAAAATAAATTATTTAAACACTTATTTTCATCCCAAATTAGAATGAAATGGCAAAGTATCAAAATTTCTCCCTGCACTGTAAGCTTACAAAACTTTCCTATTAGCAACATGCTAATTTTAGTTTTTATAATCATACCTGCTAACAAATTACAATTATATAACTTGTCTGGGATATCCTGGACAGAAGGATGATGCGTGCATGTCAACTGAAGTGCACAGGAGTAACAGCTATTTCCCTGGGACTTCCAGCTGTCCAGCAGCTCGGTCTTAGTTACGATGACAGTTCCATCGGGGATGCAAATGGGGGGCAGGGGGGAGGGGGGGAAGGACATCCAATAGATGGAGAGGTTTAAAAGCATTAACCAAGTCTCACACCTGAGATCCATGAGATATGCTGATCCATGAAAATTCATGGATATGACTATTGCAATTACAATGTTTTCTTTTTATTCATCAGGCTGCTGTTGGATGCTTGCTTTCTTCTCAGTTTGATGCAAACCTGAATACCAGGGGATTTATTATAATTCCACATTCATTATGAACTCCACATGCTGGGTAAGCTAAAACTCTCATAGTGTAGTCTGCTGTAGGAGCTTCAGTCATGCATTCAACCAGAGGAGAAACCAAAGTCCTTTATGGGAGATATAATTCAATCAGTGATTCCTTCCTGTAGAAAAGGGCTATGAGCCGTCCTAGCTAAAACTGCCGCACGCTTCTGTAGTGACTGAGGCAGGGGCAAATAAATATAGAAAAAATTGGAAACACTTTTAAGTTTCATTTTACAAATGAAAATGTCAAGAATCAGATCCACTTGTCCCAAGATAAAATATTAGATTCAGAATTCCCTGAAACAAATTTGAAATTTTGTATTAATATTTAAATTTTAACATCGAAAATTTTCATTATAAAAAATTTGAGCAGAAATTTTCCAGAAGTTCAACAAGTTTATTTTGACAACCTTTCAAATCACTGTCAGCTATCAATGCCTTTAGTGAATTACGCTGGTAGTAACAATGTTAAAAAGAGAATATTAACAGATTAACTACGCATAGATCTCATTTTGTCCCTTCTAACATTCTTCATTCATCATGAAATTAATGAAGTGTTATTAATCATTTTCCCCAGTCTTTACAATTAACACTGTACCACAAATTGGCTCAGCTCAGAAAAAGTGAGACATTTCTCATCTTGTATCTCCCTGGTGATGTAAACTAGCAGAAGAGATAGCAGCGTGACTTAAATGTGTTACTCCTAAATACCCAAATCTTTGGATACAAATTAGTCAGAGGTGACATGAACCTTATTAAATCACTTTAGAATTCCACGTTGTGGAATTCAATGTTGTGGTGAGCTATTAGCACATGGATACCACGAGTAAGGAACCATTCCTGTGATTCCTCTGAGATTATGTCCATACTGTCCCTATTAAAATTGCCATACTGCAACTGCCATATCACAGTATTATAGTATGAAAGTAGTAGTTGTCAAAAAGCATAGTAGGTTGTGCCTGAAACTGAAGAAGAGGAGCCCGTTTATGAGTATCGGTGGAAAGGGACTACACATTAAGATGGTGGTACAGAGAACTAACGGTTAATGGGTCAGTGAAAGTGGAATCTATGTGCACGCAACAACATACAAGCCCATTCCAGCAAGTCTCCCAGTGGCTCCACACATTCAGAATCAGGTTACACAGGAAGAAGGGAATTGAGTTATAAAGTAAAGGGGAAAAGAACAGGGAAGCATGACAGATTAAATAGGTGAGATCTATAGTAGAAGAAGGTAAATAGTCAGCTAAGCATTGAGGAAGAATAAGTTAATGAAGAGGAGACTGTTGTAGAGGCCAGAATAATTTAATTCCTGACAGATCAAGACTACTTAATGTTCCGAACTTTATTGCCTTCCTGATTTCTTAAGCCCTATATCTGCTTTCAATTCCTTTCACATTGTTACTCATATTCTAAATAACAAAGAAGCAGATTCTACTGTTCATTGCATAGTACATAAGTTAACATTATATCAGGGTTATGGTAGGAGGCCGACTTGATTTATGTAAAAATAATAGATTTCTTTTTTTTACACCAAAGACAGCTAGAGAGCACTAAGGGAAACATACAGATGAGGACCCAGGGTCAGCAGGATAATGAACTACCTTCCACGTGTCTTTGGCAATTTGAAGTATACACTGCACATATAATTTTCTATGCATAATTCTTTCAAACTCTTGTACATTGTACCATCTGGCCTAGAGTTCTCTTTCCAGATCCCCTTTTGATCTTTACAAAATATCACATAGTATCACTGTCTATTTGCAAATAGTAGTTAGATTTTAGCCCATTCTTTTGCAACAGAGAGAGATGGTTATATGAATATGCCTACTCACATTTATAGCTATTTCCTGTTAGTGGCCTCCATACTATAGGTTAATTGATGCTGTACAAAAAAAGGGATTTTTTTTCTCAACTTTAACAGATGTAGCAGACTTTTTCAGATGTAGTCTCAGTGGAAGACAGTTTCAGGAAGCCTTTAAAGTCCTCTTTCTAAAAAAGTAGGAGGAACCTTTAGTAGGAGAGTGATCCCAAATATTCAGTTCTCTCTTTTGTTTTTAAAGCTAGGAGCTTAACAAATAAAATCAGGAGTTCTTCAGTTTTGGAACGTGGTTTTTCTTCTTTGCTTGTAAGAAAGAGCTTGGCTATAAGACATACTTAAAACACATACACACAGATGTGCACAGATATCTCTCTCCTTAGCTTTCCTTCCCAAGTAATTAAGACCGAGATCAACCAAGTTGAACTGCAGAACATAATGGTTCTTTGATTTCTAACTTATAGACTGAATGGCCTTCAAGATTTTTATAAGTTTCTGAACAAAATAGCAAGGGAGAAGTATTTATTTCCTCCTTGCATTACTTCATGATAGAACAGCCCTCTGCTAGCCAGAGATTGGAGCTGCATATGATTACACAGTGTTTCTCACTGCGCAAGAGCAGAGGCCATAGGATAAAATTATCACCCACTGGCCCAGGACAAAAAAAAAAGGTATGTTTCACATCATGCTTAACTAAAATGTAGAAACGATTAGTACAGAATGTTGTGAATGGCAACATTTCATGAAGATTCAAAAGTGATTAGAAGTTCCAGTAGAAGCTGTTTTACCTAAAGTCATTCATATACTACAGAAACGATCTTGCCCTTGATAGTCCTCCTCCGCTAAATGTCTACTATTGGCCATTTCGGAGTCAGGAGGCAGGGCTAACAGCGTCTTTCACATCAACACGGTAACTCCTGTAATATGTTCCACGCTCAAAAGCTGGTGTGTACAGTAAGTTCTTCCAGTTTCTGACACATGTGATCTCTTGATGATCAGGCCAAATAGAATGTTGTTTAGTGCAGTTTATAAAATATTCGAGTAACCCAAGCATTCTTGGGGATGAAAAGCACTGTCAGCTCATTCATTCCTAATATTAAAATATTAATTCTACTCAAGTTTCAGGGATAGCTGTTTTTCACATGGAGCATTTTGCCTTTTGTCTTTTGAAAAGACAGCTCTTCTCTCAGTTCCAGATGACCCCTTTAAGTATAACGAGAGTATTATAGGACTTTGAAGGCTTCAAAGCACTGCTTGTTGCTATGCTGTATTAAATGATAATTTCCGTACATTGACACAGCATTCTTTTACCATGCATAATTTTGCACTTAACATTTACATCATTAAATCTTAACATTCATTCAAATACATAATTTAATACAAGTGTTTTTCACACGTACAGCCTTTCTATTTGACTCAAAGAATCTTAAGGCTCCAGAAGCAAAGTGCACATAATTTAACTCTTTGATGACTCAGACCCAGGGAAACCTGATGCAATCCCTTCATTTCAATTAAATCGTACATTTTTATCTCAGGTCTATTATTGATCTATACATGCTCTTATAAAAGAGAAAGGAGTGTGCCATATTCCTGTGTTTGCAGAATCACACAATGTTTGAGGTTGGAAGGGACCTCTGGAGGTTCTCTCGTCCATCCCCCTGACTAAGCAAGGCCACCTACAGCTGGTTGCCCAGGACCATGTCCAGATGGCTTTTAAATATCTCCAAGGATGGAAGCTCCACAAACTCATGAGGCAACCTCTATCAGTGCTCGGTCACCCCCACAGTAAAAAAGCATTTCCTGATGTTCAGGCAGAACCTCCTGTGTTGCAGTTTGTGCCCATTGCCTCTGGTCCTGTCACTGGGCACCACTAAAAAGAGCCTGGCTCTGTCTTCTTTACACCCTCACTTCAGGTATTTATAGCAATTGATGAGATCCCTCCTTCAAGCCTCCTCTTCTCCAGGCTAAGCAGTCCCAGCGCTCTCAGCCTGTCCTCATATGAAAGGTGCTCCAGTCCCTTAATCTGGGCCTTTGTAACCCTTCACTGGACTCTGTCCAGTAGCTCCATACCTCTCTAGTACTGAGGAGCCCAGCACTGACACAGCACTCCAGATGTGCCCTCACCAGTGCTGAGTTGAGGGGAAGGAGCACCTCTCTTGACTTGCTGGCAACACTCCTCCTAATGCAGCCCAGGCTACCGTTGGCCGCCTTTGTCGTGAGGACACATTGCTGGCTCATGTTCTACTTGTCTGTCAGGACGCCCAGGTCTTTTTCTGCAAAGACGCTTTCCAGCCATGTGGCCCCCAGCATATATTGGTGCATGGGTTTTTTCCTCCCTATGTGCAGGACTTTGCACTTGCCCCTTGTTGAACTTCATGACGGTCCTCTCAGCTGATGTCTCCAGCCTGTGGAGGTCCTTCTGGATGGCAGTATACCCTGTGTCTCAGCCACTCCTCCCAGTTTGGTGTCATGGACAAACTTGCTGAAGGTACATACTGCCCCATTATTCAACCATTAATGAAAAGTTAGACAGGACTGGACTCAGCATTGACAAGTGACTGGCCTCCAATGAGACTTCAAGCCACTGATCACCACTCTCTGGGCCTGGGTGTTCAGCCAGTTTTCAATCCACCTCACTGTCTGCTCATCCAGCCTGAACTTCATTAGCTTCCCTATGAGGATCTTAGGGGTGACAGTGTTGAAAGCCTTACTTAAAGTCTAGATAGACAATATCCACCACCCTCTTCTCAACTACCAAGCCAGTCATTCCATCACGTTGGTCAAGCATGACTTTCCCTTGGTGAATCCATGCTGATGACTCCTGATGATTTTCTTGTCATTCATGTGCCTGGAAATGGTTTCCAGGGTTAGCTGTTCCATCACCTTCCCAGGGATTGAGGTGATGCTGACCAGCCTGCCTTTCCCCTTGACCTTCTTGAAGATAGGAGTGACATTTGCTTTCCTCCAGCCTTTGGGCAGTTCTCCCAGTTGCTGTGATTGATCAAAGATTTTCAGGAATGCCCTTACAATTACATCTGCCAGCAACCTCAGCACTTGTGGGTGTATCCCATTAGGGCCCATGGACTTATGTATGTCCAGCTTGCTTAAGTATTCCCTGACTTGGGAACATTATGTCCGGCAACAGCTTCCACCAATGTTATGTCTTTCCAGCTCCTGCCTTTCCCTGTGGTCTCTGGGACCTGGGCTTACTGAAGGCTAGTCTTGCTAGTAAAGACTGAGTCAAAGAAGGCACACAGTACCTCAGCCTTTCACATGTCCTGCATAACCGGGTCCCCTGACTCATTCAGCAGCAGGCATACCTTTTTCCTAGCCTTCTTGTTGTCACCTATGGACTTATAAAAGCCCTTCTTATTGTCTTTGACATCCCTGGCCAGACTAAATTCCAGGTGGGATTTGGCTTTCCTAGCTTCATTCATGGCTACTCGAACAATATCTCTGTATTGCTCCCAAGCTACCTGTCCTTGCTTCCACCATCTGTATGCTTCATTTCTGTGTTTGAGTTTGGAGTTAGTTTGTTCATCCACGCAAGCCTCCTGGAATTTTTTCCTCACTTCCTAGTCACTGGGATGGAACTTTTTTGAGCTTGGAGGAAGTGGTCTTTGAATATTAAGCAACTTTCTCAGGCCCTTCTTCCTTCCAGAGCATTCTATTAAGAAGATCTTTGAAAAGGCCAAAATCTGCTCTCCTGAAGTCCAGGGTTGTGAGCATGTTTTACCTCCTCTCTCTCCTCATGATCCTGAACTCCAGTGTCTTATGGTCACAGCAACCAAGGCTGCATTTGACCTTCGCTTCCCCAGTGAGCCCTTTGCTGTTGGTGAGATTGAGGCCCATTGTTGGTTCCTCTGTCACCTGGGTGAGGAAGTTGTCATCAACACACTTGAGGAACCGCCTGGATTCCTTATACCCTGCTGTATTATCCCTTTTGCAGATATCAGGTTAGTTGAAGTCCCCCAAGAACATAAGGGCCAGCAAATGTGAAAATGCTCCTGTCTGCTGTATATAGGGCCCCATCCACTTGTTCTTCCTGGTCAGGCAGCCTGTATAGACACCCAGTATAATGTCACCCTTACTTATCATCGCTTTAATTCTTACCCATAAGCTCTCAGATCACTCATCATCCATCCCCAGGCAGAGCTCCATACATTCCAGCTGTTCTCTCACATAAAGAGCTACTCCACCTCCTTGTCTTCCCAGCCTGTCTTTCCTAAAAAGCCTGTACCTCTCCATTACAACACTCCATTCGAGAGAGCCATGCCACCGTGTCTTTGTGATCCCAGCAGAACTGTAGCCCTGCAGCTGCACACAGATCTCTAATTCACTTTCATTCCTCACGTTGCAAGCATCAGTGTACATGCACATCAGAGTGTTACAAGGCAACATTCATTGTACCGTCTTCTCCAACTTATAAAACTCCAGCTACCTTTACAGTAATCAGGTAAGACTGATGCTTGATTTTTACTGGTGTTGCCAAAGTACCATTTTTTGATGTTTTACATTTTTATTGTATTTTATCATCACCCATAAACCTCTTTGGTTCAAAACTTGTTAACCTGTTTTTGCATTCCTTTCCCATGCAAAGATGCTTAAGTTTAAAGCGCAGCAAAGAAGAACCCATTCTAGCGCCAAGACAACTTGAAAAGGTAAGATGTGACCACGAACTTGGAGGTTTCAAAAAGATTTTCTACCATCTTAACACATCCTCAAACTTTGCCTTTACAAAAACAAAACGAAGGGTTTATCTCCATCTTCTATCACTGAAAAGTCAGTCACATGTCAAATGGAAACAAGTAGACACTTCTTAGGCTTCTGATATTATAACAGTATAAAGCATAGGATAATAATATTAATACCAAATGCTATTTTTAGTAATTTTGCTCCTTAATACATTTCAGTTGACTCCATGGTACTCACAGATTAATCTGAATTTACTGATATAAAGTGATATAAATAAGAACATAGTTTTATTCATTGCTCCTTTCATTCCTATGTGGTCCTTTTAAAAGACTGAACCTTCTGGGAAGGGTGTTGATGCATTTTCCTTCTTCATAACTGGACACTTACCTTGAGAGTTTTGTCTCCAAAAGCTTAGCACCAGGTTACCTTGCAGTCCTTGTTCTGAATACCATGAGCCAGGGCCATACATAGACATCTTCTCCCTCCACTATTATTAGGTGAGAAAGATGCACCCCTTTCCTTGACTTCAGGTTTGGTCTTGTGATATTGTATTGCTTGTTAATTACTAGTTAGGCAGCTTGCGATAGTTGTCTCTGTGTAGGCATGAAGGCACGGCTTGTAAAGCAATAAAATTTGTTCCAAGCATAGCTGTCTTAGCAATCAAAGCCTGCAATCACATTTCTTCTCATTTTGAAGTCTTTTCAAGGTTTCAAGATTTTTCAGGAATTAGAACAGCACCTGCAGACCTCTCTGTGGTCTGGTTTAAGCTGTCTTTGGTATTATCTCTTCTTGTGAAATCCTGACTGCTGGCAACAGGTACATTCAAATGGAAAAGAAATATCATCTGCCTCAGGAGTAAATCCCGTACGTATTCAAAAGACAGCTTTCTCTGAGCCTACCAATCAGCAAGTCATGTAGGAGAGAATTCAGATTACTAAATAAACATGATGACTTGCTTTATGTGAAAATATTAATGTTGAATATTCAATACGTAATTAAATAACAAGAAAATAGTTGTTTGGACTGATTTAAACACCTGTAACCAGAATCTTTCCCAGAAAGGAAAGTAAGCTACACACTGTGTAGTTTTATAGTGACACTTAGATATAGCATCTATGCCATTTGGAAGCATCTGGAAAAGCAGAGGGATTGTGGGAAAGTGAGAAACCAGCCATGTGTTGTATTCTTCTTATGTTAGACTCAATAGATGCTAAAGCAGCCAGCCAGTGCCCTGCTTTAAAGGAGTTTGTATACTCTTTTTCCCCCCCCTCAGTTTTCTGAGGTTTCATGGGGGAGGAGGGGGTAGTTCTTCAAGGAGTTGAAAGGAAGACTGCCATTACCAAGAGTTCCTAGTAACTTCAGTTTCAGAAAAAATAGTGGTAATCTAAAAAACCTTTCTTGCATTATATGTCCTTTATCAATGCTTCTGTTTGTTCATATTCTAGGAGTGCATTTTGTTTCTTACTGGACTGTTCTGGAAAAGAAGACAGAAGGCCAAAAGATCACCGGAATATTTCTGCTTCTAATGAAAAAATTACATTTTGTTCTGGAGTATCAGACAAGTACATAAGACAATGCAGATCACCAATTAATATTTTTTTTGTCCTGGAAGACCCTGGCATTTCTATTTCAGAAACATAAAACATACATGAGTGCTTGAGTGCAGTGGTACTACATTTAATGGAGTCACAGAGAGCAGAGTGCGTATTGGTGTATTACACAGTATAGTTTAATATCTGGGAGTGGATATTGGTGGATTAAACAGAATAGTTTCATTTCGCTTTGGTTTATCTATTAGAAAAGTAAAAACTTGAAGAATAATAAAAATCATAAAATAAAACTCATTTATGGCAACATTTTGCCATTAAAATAGCTGGATTACAGTTGATTGACATCTGTAATGACTCATGACCATATCCAGTGGAATACAACCATGCTGACCTGGTATAGCATACCATCCAAGAGGATACCTACTTGAATTTAATTTGAGTAAGGGCATCGGGGTTCCAACAAGGGAGAACTAAACTGACCATGAATTCAAACTCACTTAAGTATAATTTTAAGGCATAGAGGTCTACAACAGATGCCAAAAAATAGTTCTGTACAATACGTCTGCTTGTTGTAGATAAAATCGACCCTTTCTTTGACTTGTTTCCTTTAACCACAGTGAGGAACAGGTGCATACTTACACACCAGTTAGCTCACGTGGGAGATGTATGGGGAACATTAGGAAAAACTCTCTAGAGAGATGTCAGTCCCTGAATTAGATTGCTTAGAAAAAATGTGGCATTTCAATCACAGTTTGGTTGGGTTTTTTTAAGAACATGTTAGCTAGAATTAAAGTGATTCCCTGACAGATATTTAACTAAGCAGTACTGAATGACATTCAAGTGTCCCCTCACTTATTTAGAGCAGGGATGTGGTTAAGGAAGATGCTACTTACTACTTCTCAGTGGCAAACTGTGAGCATTTGGCTAAAACTCAGTGACTGTATGAGCATGACTAATTCCCAAGATTCAGACTTATGAACAGTCCCCCCTCCTTTGTCTAAGGGAAAATATTTTATTTGCCCATATCATATTTCAGACATAACGTATAGCAGAGTGACTGATGTGTGGATGATTAAGTCCCAGTACCATACTAAACTGATGAAACTGGCACACATTAGAGATCTGTAGACCTTGGTTCCATAGTTGGCCAAGCAGTAGCAGAAAACTTCCAACTGAGACAGCAAGAGAAGTGACCGAGAACCTGAGGTAAGCCAGCAGCAGAGCATTTTGATATAATATACTACAAAGTACCTAGGTTCTCAAAATCAGCACAGCTGAATCTTCTGTTAACCTGACTTCTAGGGTGCAATGCAAATTTTTTCTACTGAAAGAATAATTTCAAAATAATTTTTTCATGCCTTCAGTTTCTTTGCACCTTTTTTCTTACATACAGGGTTCCAGGCTGTTAAAGGTGTATATAATTTTGGAAAGATATCACAGAATCACAGAATGGTGGGGGTAGGAAGGGACCTCTGGAGATCACCTCTTCCAACCCCCCTGGCATGAGCAGGCACCCCCAGAGCAGGGGCACAGGACCGCATCCAGGCAGGTTTGAATGTCTCCAGGGAAGGGACCCCACAGCCTCTCTGGGCAGCCTGTGCCCCTGCTCTGGCACCTGCACAGGAAATAAGGTTTTCTCATGTTTAGCTGGAACTTCCTGTGTTCCAACTTGTGCCCATTGCCCCTTGGCCTGTCGTTGGGCACCACTGAAAGGAGCCCAGTCCCATCATCCTGACACCCACCCTTCAGATATTTATTGGCATTTATTAAATCCCCCCTCAGTCTTCTCTTGTCCAGGCTAAACAAACCCAGGTCTTTCAGCCTTTCCTCACAAGGGAGATGCTCCAGCCCCTGATCACCTTGGCAGCTCTCCGCTGGACTTGCTCAAGCAGTTCCACGTCCTTCTTAAACTGGGGGGCCCAAAACTGGACACAGCACTCCAAATGTGGTCTCACTAGCATGGAGTAGAGGGAGGATAACCTCTCTCGACCTGCTGGCCACACTCCTTTTCATGCAGCCCAGGATACCGTTGGCCTTCTTGGCCACAAAGGGCACATTGCTGGCTCAGGGTCAGCTTGTTGTCCACCAGCACTCCCAGGTCCTTCTCAACAGAGCTGCCTTCCAGTAGGTCAGCCCCCAGCCTGTCCTGGTGCCTGGGGTTGTTCCTCCCCAGGTGCAGGGCCTTGCACTTGCTCTTGTTGAATTTCATCAGGTTCCCCTCGGCCCAGCTCTCCAGCCTGTCCAGGTCTCACTGGATGGCAGCACAGCCTTCTGGTGTATCAGCCACTGCTCCCAGCTGGGTATCATCAGCGAACTTGCTGAGGTTACACTCTATCCCATCATGCAGGTCATTGATGATTATGTTGAACAGGACAGGACCCAGCACAGACCCCTGGGGAACACCGCTAGTGACAGGCCTCCATCCAGAATCTGCTCTGTTGATGTTGACCTTCTGAGTTCTGTTGCTGAGCCAGTTCTCCGTCCACCTCACTGTCCACTCATCCAATCCACACTTCCTTACCTTGCCTATGAGGATGATATGGGAGACAGTGTCAAATGCCTTGCTGAAGTCAAGATAGACAACATCTACTGCTCCCCCTTATTCGACCCAGGCTGTCATGCATTCATAGAAGGCTCTCAGGTTGGTCAAGCATGATCTTCCCTTGGTCAATCCATGTTGACTGTTTCTGATAACCTTCTTGTCCTCTACATGCCTGGAGATGACCTCCAGGATGAACTGCTCCATCACCTTTCCAGGGACGGAGGTGAGGCTGACTGGCCTATAGTTTCCCAGGTCCTCCTTCTTGCCCTTTTTGAAGATTGGAGTGACATTTGCTGTCCTCCAGTCCTCGGGCACCTCTCCTGTCATCCACGACCTTTCAAAGATGGTGGAGAGTGGCTCAGCAAGAACATCCGCCAGCTCCCTCAGCACTCGCAGGTGCCTCCCATCAGGGCCCATGGATTTGCGAGGATCCAGTTTGCATAGGTGATCTCTGACCCAGTCTTCCTCAACCGATGTTAAGTCTTCCTTTGTCCAGATTTGGCCTCTCCCCTCTGGGGGCTGGGATGCCTGAGGGCCAGCCTAAGCAGTGAAGACTGAAGCAAAGAAGGCATTCAGTAACTCTGCCTTCTCTGCATCCTGCGTCCCCAGGGCCCCTTCCTTGTGCAGCAGTGGGGCCACTGTGTCCCCAGTCTTCCTTTTACTGCTGATGTATTTAAAGAAGCCCTTCTTGTTATCTTTGACATGCATTGCCAGATTTAATTCCAAGTGGGCCTTGGCCTTCCTCGTCACATCTCTGCACACCCTGACAACATTCCTATATTCCTCCCAAGTGGCCAGTCCCTTTCTCCACATACTGTGAACCTCCTTCTTCCATCTGAGTTTCTCTAGAAGCTCTTTGCTCATCCGTGCGGGTCTCCTGGATCCTCTGCCTGACTTCCTCCTCTTGGGGATGCACCAATCTTGAGCTCGGAGGAAGTGGTACTTGAATATGGATCAGGTCTCTTGGACCCCCCTGCCTTCCACAGCCCTAGCCCATGGCATTCCTCCTAGCAGGTCTTTGAAGAGGCCAAAGTTGACCCTCTTGAAGTCCAAGGTTGTAACCTGACTCATAGCCCTGCTTCTACCTCACAGTATCCTAAACTCGACCATCTCACGGTCACTGCAGCCAAGGCTGCCCCCAACTCTCACATCCTCCACCAGCCCTTCCTTGTTTGTTAGGATAAGGTCGAGCAGCACATCTCGCCTCATTGGCTCCTCCACCACTTGCATCAAAATGTTGTCCTTGATGCTCTGCAGGAACATCACTGCCAAGCATTTCTGGCTAGAATATTAGTGAAATTAGGAGAATAAATCCACAGAGAAGCAGCCCACACTTCAAATTCTAATCAATGTTTTGGGAGGTTTGGTTTTGGGTTTTTTTGGTAGGCTCAGGGTTTGTTTAGGGCTTTTTTGTGTTGTTTTTTTTTTTTTAAGTAAAGATGTGAAAATGGTAAGACTTTTTGCTGCTGATAAAACTTTTAGGTGTACTGTGAACCAATCATGTCTTTTTATACAAATACATCCTGGAACATTTATCAAATGTTTGTTTTCCATGCTAAAGCCTCAAATTGGTACTGAATATATTTGTAGTGGTTGATATGTATAAAAATTAAATTTAAAAATGTTTTATTAATATGTACCACAACAATAATTATTATTATAGATCTAAGGTGCTAATTCATGGGTATATACCATATGTTGATGACTGTGTATCCGATATATGGCTTTGAGAAAAAATAGATTCCTCTGAAATAGGGGTAAACATATTTGCTAGGCTTTCCTTTCAGAGATCTTACAGAAAAATTACAGATTTTGAGCAACCCTACCCATTTTGTTGTTAATGTCACATATTTCTTTTGGGAAATTTGATCACAAAATTCAGACCAGAAGAATGTGGGCAGCCTCTTCTATTATTATTCTACCAGGCATATTCTTAAATTAAGAAAATAAATACAGTCAATTAAAGAAATGTTTTCAAGATATCAGTGTGATCAAAATAAAATCTACTTTATTGTAACCCAAAGATGTATTATAATGTAACCCTTGTCATGTGTTTTTATGTCTTATTGATAAAAAATAAAAAGAAAACCTTCTTGCCATATGCTATCTATAGATTCTTCAGATAATATTTATTATAAAAATACTTTCTTTTAAGAGGACATAATGTAAAAATTCAGTGTGCCATTGGTGAAGTGGATGTAATGCGATAAAAACTGGTGTAGAGAGAGATACAACAGTGCGGGAATGATTTCATAGGAGCTACTACAGCCCTATTTGAAAATTTTTAAGCCCTAAAGCAGTGGTATTGTATACTTAGAGGGAAAACTTAATTTCTGCAGATTGCTTTGCTTTGATTATTTCCACAAGCACACTCAAGCCACAGAAACATCCCAATTTCAAAGGGAAAAGAGAGAATTGTTGGAAAGGGAAATTCCCTTGCTTTCAAATACAAATATACTAGCTTTTGGAAAAATGTTTCTGCAGTGTTGAACCTTCTTTATAATATATGGATATATAGAGAGAGCAGGGAGTTTCATAGGAGGAAGAGTGGACTTTCCAGGAACCGCCATTAGGAGAGTGCAGTAATTTCAACTTTCTTTGGTGGACTGAGATTTAAGTATCTGTCTAGAGAGAGCATCTGTCAGAAAATGTAGTGTAAATGGTGTGACTTTTCATTTGGACACAGCACTTTGTCCCCGAAGAAGCCCCAAAGCAATTTACACTGCAAAGTTAGAAGAGATGAAACCTACCCTTGGACAATTCTGACAAACTGGATTCACACAGCGTAGGTGATCCTTCAGGTTGCTTAAGAATAATAGAAGAGAAATGTTTTGTGCTGGCTTTATTACTTAGGATAGGGAATAGATTCCTCTAGAGCTATACATCTTGGCTTCTTCTGCTTGTTTTGCGCTTATCCTTTATGTCCCTTCTAAAAATGGACTGTTTTGACCACCACCATCTGATTAAGGTGTAGGTCACTTCCTCATGGCACACACTGTTTAGTTCAGAGTAAGCTTATTTTTGTAGAGAATATTATAAATATCTATACAATGCTGTATATTTTTATTAAATTCAGAATAATGTAAACATAATGCTTAATGGAATTTCACATTAATTGTCTATAAGTAGAATGTTTAAAATGGCCATGTTTTTATTCTTGATGTTAAACTGCAGGTAAATAAAGTCTAATACTATTTTGAATCCCACTGATCTGAATCATTAACACCAATGACTGCTCACCAGTGAGACGGTAGTATTTAGATGTCAGCTCTTATACAAAAACAAAAAATTTTTAAAAAGCAATGCTTTGGTTATTTTTTACTTTTAAAATTTTACTATTTTCAGTTTAAAAGAAAATAGATGTAGCTTATGGAGGTTTTGCTCCTTGGCACGTCAAACTATTTTCTTTCTGTCTTTTCCCAGTTACACAAAATATGATTGACTCTATACCCTGCTTTGAGATGCTGCCAACAGTATTGCGTTTGATAGCCTCCTCTGCTAGGCCAAGATAATGGTAATGCTAATGTATGAAAATAAATCACAGCCAGTGTATGCTCTTTGTGGCAGTAGAAAAAAGTCTTTAAATAATAACAGCTGAATTTTTTGCCTTCATGACTGAAACAAATTAAGGTTGAGTGGAAGATCCCTTAAGATCAGTCATCATGTTATTGCAAGAAATTGCAGTAAAAAGAACATGTATCAGCTTGTAGTCTCTCAAGATGTCTGCACTGCTTAACCATCAAAGATGAGACTTACATTTTCCTGGCACCTTTACTGTGGTATCCTCTGGCTTTTATTCTTTAGACCTTTGTTAACATTTTCAGGAGTTTTCCTATTTAATTTGACTGTGAACGGAGGTGGTATTGAATTATTAAAATGTTGCTTTTTTTGAACAGCAATTTCTTGTTCGTTCTAGGTTAACATTACCCCAAGAGTAACAGTGCAAAAATAATTATTAGGTTATTAATTTAACAAAGTCTTCATTTTAAATGTAATTTGGTCCAATTTCAAGAATAAAGAATAGACTTGCACTTAGTTTTAATATTAAAAAAATAACATCATAAATCACATGTAGTATAAATGCCAGTGGCTTTATAAGAGCTAACATTTTATTGTTATTAACATTTCTAGATAAAAGAAGTTTACAACTCAGTACGGCTTTATAATGACGTTTATAGAGTTTGATTTTTGATACATAGCCACATCTACAGGTATGTAGATACCTCTAGACTGCAGTTTAGGCACACTGGGTACTTGCAGTAGGGATGGGGAGAAGGATCGATGGATGAATTTGTTCAGGGCTCCATGCTGTGACTCATGTATTAATCAGGAAGCATCATGCTCATGCAAACGTGTAGCAGCCCAGCTAGACATAAAGCATAGAACATTGGGAGTAACATTATGAGCTACTGGGTCTCTGAAATATGATCCTTAGCCAAATTTTCAAAAGCAAAGTAGATCTGAGATGCCTTTTTACTTTTGAAAACTGGTGTACAATTGTCATCTTAGTGCTTATTTCAGGCCTTTAACTTTAAAATAAAGCTTTATCCCAGTTGGCATGATTTTTTCCTAGTCACAGAAGAATAGCTGTGGATATTCTGAATCACTGACAAGAAAATAAAATGTTCATTCAGAGCGCAGATGTGCTGAGAATGTTGAGAATCCTTTAATATTCGGAGAATTTTTGCTGTGTGTTTTGAGCATTCTGCCTTCTGAAAATATTGAGGCTGGATTTGGCATGTTCTTCCTTCTTGCGACAATATATGATTAATCAAAATATCCTGTTCTGCATTCTGAAAATTCAATGTCTTAAATGCAAATATACAGAATATTAAGCATTCAACTTTAGAATACAAGGTTTCATTGCAAACACTGATTCATACTCTTGTCCAGAAATTACACTTTAACAAAATCACCAGCGTGCATTTCCTTCTTCCATGGATGTTTGTCAGGTATTCTTCACATTTATTAGTAGGATTGGGTAAATATTAAACAGTAATTTACTTACCTTTTTGAAGCTGCTGTATAGAAAAAGAAATTAGTACTTGCAAAATCATTAGTGGCACAGTAAACACAGCACAAGCTCTTTCGTGACTGAAGAGTCCTAAAATAATGGTACCTTTCACTAAATAAACTCATCTTGTTTGCTGGGGTTTTGGCATTTGGTCCATGCATTCTGCACTTGTTCACAGATTACTGTGTAGATCAAATTACCTCTATACATAATTGTGAAACACATGGTACTGTTTATGTGTACAAGAATAATAACCCCTGGCAACAAAAACAAACATCTGGAGCCTGTCATAGAAAGGGAGAATGATGACCTTTTAACAAAGGTGCCAACATGCTTTGAAATATCTGGAGATGCCCCGTGCTGTTTTGACTCATGACGCTCTAGAGGAAATTGGTGTTCCAGCTGCAGTAGAGCATCAAATGGAAACCAAACAGTGCAAATTTTACGTGATAAGCAAAAGAGTTGCCCCTCTTAAAAGATGAGAGAAAGAGGACACATCATCATCTGAACATCACGTCACAGGACCATGAGGAGACTGACAGTCATCTTCCTGTCCAGCAGGGGATTATTTGAGCCCCGTACAGGAAAAGTATTGTATTTTTTGTTGTATTTTATGATCATATGAATACTTTTCCTGAGTAATCCTGTGTTCTGGGAACACATCAAGAAAATGAAAATATATTTATCTTTATTAATGATTACTACAGGGACTTTATAGAAGGCCATAGGTTCATACCCCGAGTAACTTCTGGACAGCAAGCTGAGAGAATGCTCTTGGAAAGTCAACCAGCCTTCCCTTATCCTATCAAACAAAAGTAAAACAACAAGGGTGAAATTCCAGAATTTTGAAGTCTACAGAATAAATTCTACCAACTCCACACTTTAATTTACCTTAACTTTAACTCAACTCAATGTGCAAAAATTACTAAAATTGATTTTCAGTTTGGCTTAGGACAGTATTTGGTGTATAAAAACCATTTGCTATAATTAGGAAAGGGAAATAAAAGTGTGTTCTGAGGTGAAGTGATGACCATTGTTCATACATAAGCATCAGTTTTTTTCCAGCGTGATTGTTGTAGGCAGGACTAAACAGATAAAAGATAAAACAGCAAACAAACAAGTCCTGTACAAATTTTTTTCTCTTTTAAAATATTTATAAGCATTTTTCAAGTTCTGTTAGTTACCTAAATAAACATATCAAACTTCCAAATTTTCTGCTTGTTTCTTCTGTATGCCAAACACACCTCCTCTCTGGAAGATTCAAATTAAGAAATTTAAGAAATTGATGTTTAAGAAATGTTGAAATCAGGGCATCTATAACTCTTTATGTTTCCACTTACAGACTGTATGCTTGATTCTGGGAAAAAATAGTAGAGGAAAAATATGAAAAAAATAACATGTTGAATCTCAAATGACTATGTTACACAGGTCAAATATATGAGGAGACAGATGTATTTTTCCAGAATATTCTTTAAATAAGAGAAAAAATAGTGCTGGTAGGGTTGCTCACTTGAGAGAAATTGCAGATGAAGAGGGAATGCATACAGTGCCAGCAGAGAGTAAAACGAGATGTAACTTTAAAAGACCTTGTACAAGCACCTAACAGGCCCTTCAGGAAATCTTAGAAAGGCTATTCATTAAAAGAATCTTTGCCTTTTTGCAGGTTTTAGTGACAGTTTCATAAAAATAGTATCTTTGTTAGACAAGTGGTTACTGACTATGACAAACAATACTACCTTTTTTGGAAGAAAATCCTACTCATTCATTATTGAAAACACTTGACATCATTAGGCACCATTAGCTGCAGACACAGTGGTCAGCAGCATCAAGACCTGAACTCATTTAATGCTTATAGTGCTTTATAAACATTCCGAAATCTTTCATTTTCTTTACATTTAGTTCAGGCATTATCTTCTGCTCTGACAATTACCACAGTGCCCAAAATCTGTCTCTTCACTCCATGTCTTCCCATTTAAGGTTTTGGTGAAGAAAAATACTCCCTGGTTTCCTGGCTGTCGGGAACCCTGGGTCTTGGTGCAGGTCTGGATGTGATGGGGGAAGAACCTCCTGTACAGCCAGAGGAACCAATTCATGAAGACATCTCTTAAGTTTCAGCTCTGGGCTGCCTGGAGCAGGGCGTGCTTTCAGGAGCTGTGGAGAGTAATGAGGCAAAAAGCCGAGTTCCACAAAGAAAATCATCTGTAAATTATCAGAGTGAAATCCTGAATTTCCACTGTGCCAAGTAAATCATACTTTCCTCCTGACTTTGCAGGATGAGCAAGGAATATTGTGTGCTGAAATTCTCTTGAATTACTTTTAGCAGCTCTAGAGAAAGAATTCAATTGTAATTGAATAGAGTAATATTAAAATAGTTCAGTAAGAAAATAAGGAGCAATTACCATGTTAAAAAAAACCCCTTAATATTATGGCAAATCTTACACTTTCAGAACACAGAATCAGGAAACTTTGGCTTCACAGGCTTGACACTTAGTTACCTAATAAAGGTAAAATTTTGATTAAAAACATCTAACCTAAATAATAAAATGCAAATACTTCTTGAACATCTCTTGTTGGGCAACATTTTGATCTTCAGTATTTGAATCAATAAATAATATCTAGGATAAATACAGCTGGTAGAATATTTAACGATGAAAACTTTTTTTGAGCCTTTGATTATGAAAGGACTAAATGAAGAACTAAAATAACATTTAAAATAATTCTTAAATACCTTAGATAAAAAAATTTTTCCTCTTTTTTAGTAGAAAATAAATAGAAAATATGATAAAAATGTATTTTTGCTGCCCTAGAAACTCTCTCGGAAAAACATGGTACTCTTTTTGCACAAGTATAATCATTACAGAATTGTATAAATTTGGGGTTATGAACAAGGCAAGAATATTTGGGAAAAAAATCTCTTTTGAATCAATATAAAATATTTTACTGTTAGATGTGGAAAGCCTCCTTTCTTCCTTCTTACCTTAGAAAAATAAAATCCAAGCATAAACGTTATTCCAAACTGAAGGATATCAGCAGTAGGACTTTTGCTAGAAGTTTTAGTGCTACTGTTTGGGTTAAGGCTATTTTATTTTTTCCTTAAGATGAGTTTTGCATATTCCTTGGTCTTTAGAACAGTTCTCCTGAGCTCTTTTTCCCTGCCAGCCAGTTAGGATGATCTCCTTGGCTCCTCTGACTTGAAAGTGGACAACACCTCTAGTAAGCCAGCTTGAATAACGGTATCTAAACCGAGCCTCTTGACAGCAAAGCAACACTTAGCTGACTGAAGACCGGATCAAAGTTCCTGAAACAGAATGACATTCTGGAAATGTTTTGTGAGTGTCAAAACATGGTCTCTTCTGAAATGCATGGCTGACTCCTCCAGTTCATCTCCGTGCCCTTTAAAAATGTTTGTGTTTGTTTTATTTTACTTATTTTGTTGAAGCCCACTTCAAAAAGCAATACAAGGTTTAATGTTGATTATAGTCCTTTTATCTCTTTCAAAGTGCTGTTTTCTCAGGTGTGTTAGCCTCTCTGATTTTTGAACCTCTACCTCATTTTAAACAATGAGGTTCAAATGCCTGCATAGCAAGAAGGACTTTTCAGAAAGTTTGGACATTATTTGACAGGTATCTCAGGTTTTTCTCTGTATATCTCTAGAAATGAGACATGTGGAATATATGGACAATAAAACCTTATGATTTTTGAGCTCTCAAAGTTTAGCTTTGCCCTGGGGAAGTGTAGTTTTTATACGTAAATAAAGAGAGATAAATTGCCTTATTCATCATCTAATTTCATTTTTGTCTTCAGCCCCTGCAATCCACATCAGCTAATCCTTGGACCCACAGTCCACAAAACTGCTACTGAGTTCTTCCATCTATCAAAGTGTCCAGAGACCTCTGGCTTGCAGTTTACAAAGCCCTTTCCGATCTTAAAAGAAGCCCTGAGCTTCATGTTTGTGTGAATCCTTATAGCCTTTCCTTCCGTACTTGTGTCATCAGTTTGCTGATAAAGGAAGCATACCTACACTGTTGTAATTCTTAGGTACATCTCTTGCCTTCTCAAAGCCCTCCTTAGGCCACTGAAACACAGAAAACTTGTAAAAGGAACAAACACCATGAGCTGATCAAGTGACTTCACAGAGATCTGTTCTTGGCTTCACAGAAGCAAGATAGCTTTGTAAGCCAGAAATTTCATTAATAGCAAATTGCAGGAAAATATCATTCTTTATTTAATCAGTATGAATTTTCTTCCCAGTCTTCTAAAAGCATCAGAAATGGTAGCTTTTTGGACTAAGACCTCCAAAACAGTGAGAAAATTAATTTACTCATGTCTACAAATTGTTTGCGAAGAATAAATTCCCATGCGGTCCATTTTGTAAATATGTTCAAACTGTTTGTGTAACAGTGAATAGAGCTGACATTTTAATTTGTTTAGAAAGTCGTGTACCATGTTTGCTCATTTGCAACTGATTTCTAAAACCTTGGCATGCTTTTGAAACATTAGTTCAACTTTTATAAAAATCTGCCTGAGTGACTTTCACAGAATTATGTTACTAAAACTGTTTTTACTGCTCTCATAGATTACTGTCCTTATGGATTAGGTGTGTCTCTGTGTGAATGTATGACTGCCAGTTGTCATAAGTGCTGGGAATTAAACTTGTGTACTGAGTGGAAAATACCTTCCTATTAGGAGAAAAGGTGAAGTAAGAGCATGGTAACAAGTAGACATTTCGTAAACTCTCTGTTTTGCTGACATGATATTACTACTCATTATTTAGTGACTTATGTTTTTTATCTCATTGCACACTTCTAAAAAGAGGATTTTAATCTACCGGTTCTTCCGACACAGGTCATTTTAGTAATTTAGTAGATGACCCTTATCTCGCAGGAGCTGCAGACTGAACTGAACAGTTGCAGTGACTTAGGCGTGAACTTGGAAGCCAAGTGCATTTCTTGAGGTGATCTGTGCCCTCAAGTTTTTTGATGCACATTGAAAATTAATATAAACCTGTGCTTTCTAATTTATATATTTCATTAAAAGATAACAAGGAAATGTAAACTTATCTATATTAACATAAATTTACTAGTTGATGCAAAGATCGAGTTAGAGTCATTGCATCTGCAAAACCGATGCAAAGATCAAAGCTCAAAATTTTTACAATTGGTAAGCATATCAAATTCTAAGATTAGAATTAAAAGGAATAGCTTTGTTTCAGTTTTTGGGAGAATTTAGGGAAGAGACTACTTATTTCTATTTGGTCTGGGGGAGACCTAGCTAGCTCAGAAAAGTTGTACGTGATCTTACATAGCTTATGTTTTTGCTTTTTCCTGAAGGCTTGTGTATCTTCTTGAACTCATTTCAGGTCACATGGTAAAGCACCTTGGCTTCTCTGAAAATGTGTATCAGGTATATATATTGTCATTAAATATTTAAATATTATAATTGTTATTATTATTTCAATGAAAATTTAAAAAAAAAGTCCTGAAGCCTTAATATGGAGGTACTGGTTTAATCGCTCACAGTTGCAGTATTGGAAAGTTACCTTTTCATAAACAAGAAGTTACGGATCGATATGCTCGGAGGTCCGTGGTTTCTTCCAGTAAACTATTTACTATAGTTTACATGTAAATACTTGTTCTTCAGATCAAATGGAAGAAGTCAGTGGACTTCCTCCACTTTATGTTTAACTTGTATAGCTGTTACTGTTCATAAACTCTATCCAGAAGACACAAACTTCCATAGATGTGAAAACACACCCAAGCTGTCTTGTTGCTTTGTAGAAGGTCAAGTGCATGCTTTTTTGTCTTTCTTCCTTTGAAGGTTATTTCAAACAAGAAAAAAGCACCTTGCCACTGATTGAATGAAGGGATCATTTCCTCTTTGTATGATTCTTCGTTGGGCAGGGAGGGGTGTCATTCTTTGCCCACACTTGTTGCTAGGGAAAGAGTTACATGAACTCAACAGATGCATTTTACACCACATCTAAGCAAAGCTAAAGGACACAGAAGCATGCAAGCTGCCCGTGCTTAGCAGTTTATAGGTCCATCTACTTCAGTAATCTTATTTTTTTATATTGGCCAAATGCCAGATACCAAGGCTGAGATATATTGATGTGCCCTCAAAACAGTTTCCCAAACACCAGCTATTGTGAATCAGGGACTCAAGTCCCTGTCTCTGTAGTTAGTACAACTAGATGGACCTTTCTGTTCTATAAAATGTTCTGTCAGATTTTACATTCTTCTCATAATTACAGCTTTCTGAGAGAGCCCTCCGTCATGTAATTTTTAATACAAAATCCGAGTTCTTATCTCCTAGACGTATATCTTTAAAACATTTCACTTATGTTCTCTCTGACTGCATCGTACTTATATTTTTATCATCTACAAATGTGTACAACAATATTATACATAAGTCTTAACTATTGACAAAATGCTGAGCAGCTTAAGTCTAAAGACCACCTTTTATTAGACCTCTTTAATAAAGTCAGTTCTTCACTTCCAATTAATTTTTCAGATACTAAATTAACTGTTTCTTTATGGATTTAGTCTGGACTATATTTACCTTTTAAATCATAGTACCATGTAAGCTAAACTAACTGCTTCAGAAAATCCTGTGTATATTATATTTATGAAATTATCTGTACTAACCATGCTTCTTTGCAACTGGCAAGGAAACAATGACCAGTTTTTAATTCCTAATTTTTGTTGTTGTTTAAAAGTAAGTTATACTGAGAAGCAGAATAATTCTTCAGTAATCCTTTAGCAGTAGATTTATGCAATCTAACTTCAGGTTTAATTTGATAAAGGTGTCTAATCTCAGCAAGTTATGTACAGTTAATTGCGAAAGACTGGTGTCTTACAAAGACATAATGTAATTCTCACACAAAAATCGATTCCACAGGCTGGATCAGTTACTAACAGAAGACAGATACTAGTTTCCTTCTATTGACTATAGAATGAAGAGAGACGCCTTTCATTGAATAGACAACTCTTCAACAGCCACAGATCTGTGATATCAGTCTCATTCTTATTGTCTGGTATAGCGAAGGAGTCAGAAACTTTGAGGCTTAACTACATAGCTCAGCCTAAACCTGGGTATCAGTAGGGTGCCACAGAACAGTTAGTCACTAAAGAATGAATAGATTAATAAACAGCTAACAGAGCATCTAATGCTGATAATGCTCCACATACGGCTTCTTAGAGTCAGTCACTGATCATATAAAATCATTCGAATCTTGACAACCAGGCACTGCATGTGTGAAACTGAGAAGGTATCAAGATTCTGATTAATCTGTCCTGAACATTCTCCTTACATTAATCCTTATAATTGTGGCTTCTAAGAGATCAGCTCATTTCTTTGTTTTCCTGAAAAGAGGTTTAGAAGTACAGATTGTCACCTGTATTGCCTGTAGTATAAAATGCTTATGGTTCTCTGGCTACAACAACCAGCCAGGAAAAAGTCAAGTCAGATTCAACTCCTTTCTGTACCTTTTGCCACACAGTCACCCTCTTCTTCATTTCAAGAAAGCACAGCTCTTTTTTGCTGTTTCTTTTTCCTCCAAAACCAGTGAACATTGATTTGTTTGATATGATTTGTGTAATACTAAGCTTTATCTATATTATTAGAGAGTATTGTAACCCAGGATATGTTAACTCCATATCCCCATAACTTCAGTAACTAATTATCTTACTGAAGATAAATTTCTTGTTGCTGCAGAGTCTAAGAGGAAAACGACTACGATGAGGATGTTGGCCAGGGTGCTAATAAGACCATCTATGGAATACTAGTGACCAGGTTTACAGATGCAAAAAATTATTTCTCAAGAGGCCTTAGACAATAAACTGCTTACCAGGAAAAGAGTGAGAGTTGCTGTTTCAGAACAGAATCTGCCTTTCTTTCAAGGAATCCTGCCTTCATTCCCTCTTTTTTGCAGCTTCTCCATATCAAATCCATCAGTGCCCTTACTTGTGTGGGTATTTCTTAGCTGTAAAGAAAGTTACTGTAAAGGGGCAGCCGGCTGTCTAGGATTACAAATTACAGCAGCGTCCTTATTCTAACCAGAGGTCTCCTGCACTAGACAGACCACTCATCACAGGCCCTGACATTGCTGTTTCTCAGAGGTCTTTCTGTTTCAGTCTAGTGTCAAATGCTTGTAACACAATGTGGAGCAAGGATCATCCTGTTAAGTATGCCTGACTGCATTGACATTTCCATTTCTGCATATATTTTATGCTGTTATTTATGTTGTTCATTCAAGGGTGTGTCAGCCCCTTCTTCCTATCTGAAAATATTAGTATCCATAATTTACTCAAATACGATCATTCATTGTCACTCTGTTAATTTATTTCACTTTCTTAGACCCCAGTCCTGAGGGTAAAATTTCCTAGTTTGAAGTCAAATCATTCTTACCTGGGGCCAGATTTTGCTTTTTCTATTTAGGTAACCTGGTGTCTTACCATCTCACCATCTTCTGTTGGCAGAGGGAGAAAAACAAAGCTATGAAGTCTTAATAAAAAGGTTTGTCATCAAAAGAATACACTTCCTCTTGAAACCAGTCCTAATTAACAATTAAAACACTGCAAGGATTGTTCTGTGTTTAAAATAAGCCTGCCTGTCAATCTCTAAAGTTATTTCTAGCCCTATTCAATAAAATCACAGACTAATAGTAAATATTAACTGACTCCATTTGTAAAAAATATGTAAAATACAATTTGGTTCTTACCCTTTCTCTGCATGCATAATTCCAGGCCTCAGTTTAAATTTGGTTTATGACAGCAACGATACCCAGCACAGTGTGAGTAAAAGACAAACACATGCTTGTAATCAAGATATATGTGGAAGGTTTAGCAACATTCTTTTCTAAACATATTTTCATAGAGGTTCTGCATTTTAAATTACTTTTTTGTTTTTGGTTACTGGAGCACTGCAAAGTATTCCTGTGACCTTTCAGGTGTGCAGTTTGCAAAGTCCCTGAAGTGACACAGCAATCGCCATTGCACTGTTACATACCTCCTTTGCAATTATAATGCTATCTGTGTACACAGTGCATTTGAACTGTTGTCAAATCTACTTCACAGTTTTCTAGGATGCCCATCAAATTAGAAACGTTCCACAGTCCTGCAGTTGTTACTTAGATGAGGGCTTTTTCCTCATGGTGTTAAATTAGTTGATTTGTAAAACATTGATTTAGGCCCTTAGGGTTGGACACTGATCTAACCCCTGCTTGTTGAAAACTGAATTATAGCTAAGCTCTCCCCCATACTGGAAGATAACAGCTTAGATGTTCACAGAAGAGTGGGTGACCCATCCATTTTGAAACTGAAAATTTTACTCTTAGCACTCCCGGACTTGCATAATACTTAAGGCACTCTAAGTTGGGCAAAGTTAGCAACAAAAATATTTGAGCAGGCTGTGTTCTAAAGAATTCAGAATTACCTTTTATGCAGTTTGTCATGTAATTAGTAATAGAAACCTTCTTTCAATTCAGAAAATCATACCTTGTATTCTATAAAAAAACCCCGCCAGTCATGATGATGGAGTTTATTTGTCATTCTAAATTTTCAATAACTGCAGGTACTTTGAAAAACACAAATAGGAAGATCTAACAGAATGCTGTAATGGAATATTGCTAACATTCTTTTAAAATGAAGTGCCTTGGCATATTTGCTCATTTTCAATGTATTTGAATGTAGTTAATATATTTATTAATATTTCACTAGCAATATTCAAAATCAAAAGATAGAAAGTATGTTTAAGGTAGGTGGGAAAGTCAATATCAGTGCAAAAATGTTGTATAGATAATTGGATAACATGAACATAACACATAAGTCATTATCACAATGAGATGTAACTGCTTTATTGTAGTGATTTAGCCCCAGTCAGCAACCAAGCACCACCCAGCCACTCGCTCACTCCCCCACCCCAGTGGGATGGGGAAGAGAATCAGAAGAGCAAAAGTAGAGAAAACTCGTGGGTTGAGATAAGGACAGCTTAATAATGAAAATGAAATAGTAATAGTAATAGTAAAAGCAACAATGATGATGATGATAATGATGATGATGATGATAATGATAATAATAATAATAACAACAATATAATGGAAAGGGAAATAATAAGGGGGAGGGCGGGAGAGAGGCAAAACCCAGGGAAAAAAAACAAGCGACACAACCGCTCACCACCTGCTGACCGACACTGCCAGTCCCTGAACAGCTATCACTGCTTCCTCCAACCAAGCCCCCCCCCAGTTAGTATACTGGGCATGACGCCATATCATATGGAATATCCTTTTGGTCAGTTGGGGTCAGCTGCCTTGGCTGTGCCCCCTCCCCTCCCGGCTTCTTGTGCCCCCGGCAGAGCATGGGAAGCTAGAAATGTCCTTGACTAGTATAAGACCTACTTAGCAACAACTAAAACATCTCCACGTTATCAACACCGTTTTTAGCGCAGATCCAAACCATAGCCCCATACCTGCTACTATGAAGAAATTTAACTCTATGCCAGCCAAAACATGACACTGATTTGTAAGAAAAAGTACTTACATACAGCACTTTTTGTGTCCATGTTCAATTTATGCAGTATTAGGAACACAGAACTAATTAAAATGATACAAAGTGGAGAATTCTATCCTTTGATGACACAATAACATTAAATATAGGGGATATGGGAAAGGAAAGCCACAGAGGAAAGAAAAATTGTGTCTCAAGAAAGAAAGATCATATATTTCCGAACAGGAATGGCCAGATACATAAGTGAATGATGTCACATTGGTGTTTTATCTATGAATTAGAAGTGGGTACAATCTGAGATTTTGGCAATTGCCAGAATTTAAGTTTCAAAATTGTAATTCTTTGGAGAGCTTTCAGTTCGAGGGAAAAATTCTGAGCATGATGTTGTAGTGAGATAATCACAGCACAGGAAGAAATAGATAATTGGGATCAGTTTATTTTTGATGTTCCTTTTTAGGCCAGATTTATAGCATATCATTCATGTTATTATGCCACAGTTCTTCCAACAGTAGAAGAATTAGGGTGGGGTTTTTTTGCAAGAAAACAAGTGCTAGAGAGGGTAGCTGCATTCTTGCCTTTTTTTTCTTAATTTACAGATTAAACTATGAATAGATATCCCTGCAGAAGAAAGGAGGCAGGGAAGGGGGCTGTTCTGTCATGCTTAGCTACTTCATGACCTCCAGGTTAACATTACCAGTATGCTAACTTCCACACAATTAATTCATTATGTTGGGACATTTAAGCAGAGTTTATATGACAAAAAGAGAAAAGCTTAACTGACTGAAACTGGGTAGGCAAATATCATGGGCAAATGGAAAATAACATTGAATTTTTATTGGAAAGAAATGTATGCAGCAATGGTGCTGGGCAGCCGTTAAAGATATGAGTTCCCTCAAACAAAACACCACATAAGCTGCATTCACACTGTGCGGGAATTTTTGTGTTTCATCCCAAAGAACAGGTAATGCTAAAGCGAAATATCAAGCCACGGCAAAGAAACTGCAGTGCCATCTTAGCACAATACTAGACCCAGACTGATTAGCTATGAGGAGGATAACCTGTCCTTAGAAGGACCATGATATCATATCTATATTTTGCCTGGGACCTAAACATTGACCAAGTAGATAGTTCAGAGGAAGCTGTGTTTCATTACTCAGTGTAGATAGGAATTATTGCATTTATACATATATTCAACTGGTGGAAGTGCAAAGTTCAAAATTCAGACCACAATGCAAACATAAAAGGATTTATGCAAGGCCTTGTAAGAAAAGGCTTAGATCATGTGGAAATATGAAGTGAATTGTGCCCACATACATCATGGTGAACTCTGGCAGATCAGTATTTCTTCCTGCAAGCAAAAAAGTCATATTCAAAGTAATGAACTTACTTTACAGCTGGGCAACAATGTGTTTATCCTGTGGCTGTCATGATCAAGGACAGCACTTTGGATTTTTTCATTGTCCCACTGACCTTTGATCACAGATTCGTACTTCTACCCATGATTTTAGGTAAAGCAACGGCAGTGTTATTTAACTTGCTGTATCATGTTGTTGGTCTTCTAGTGTAGAAATTAATGGGTACTCAGAGTGAAATGCTCACGGACAGATCTGCTAAGCTATTTTTTGAAATAATTTTAATAAATCAGGAAAAGGATCCAGTAACTGGGTATGTTTTATCTATACGAAAAAGCTCATAAACTTTTCCCATATATATTGGATTTATTATATTTCTCCAAAGCAATTTGAAAGGCACTGAATTATACTCACTTTCAGGTTCTGAAAGAACTTCAGTAATAAAAGCAGAAAAGTTGCTGCTGAAATTAATTTTCTTATAGATTTATAGGAAAACTGAAAACTGCTTTGATGTCTTTTGCATTCCCTTGCCAGTAAAAAAAAAAAAAGACAGAAAAAAAAAAAAGAAAAAAGGAAAAAGAACTTCTATTAAATTTAACAACACTCTCCTCCTCTCCCCCTACTTCAAACCTCATTTATCTTTTATGAGCCCTGGGCATCTTGCCATAATAAAACTGTGCATAATACAAGAATTCTATAATCATTTAGCTGTTTCTTCTTTTTTACCCTATCAACTGACCGTGGCACTGACCCTGCCATTTGAGAAGTTGGTTTGAATGGGTCAACACTTTAAACACTACAGCATGTAGTTCAATATTCAAAGCACTGAACTTGGACAATTAAGGTGCCAAGTTTTCAGAGGGATTGCTAGCTCCAAATGTTGCTAATAGCATTCCTTGCAGCTTAGCTTTGCCTAAAAATAGCAACTGGGATTTATATCTTCTCAGGAGTTGTGGGAAGAAGAGAAATTATTAACATATACAAGAAAATCTATAAACATCTTACACATCCTTGAATTCAGTAGATTTTTTTTTTTTTTGTTACTGATTTCTATAGGATGGTTTTCCAGGATACAATTTTGAATTTCTAACGATTCAAAGAACTTCTGATTCTATCTCTAATATTCTGTACATCTTTCTCATAAGAGTTAATATTTCTACGGAGGTTTTAATTTTTTCAGATTTCCGAGAAGATTGATCATGAATCTTTTCAACACCTAATCCTACTTTCTGTTCATTTAAAGGCACTCCATTATATCTGAGAAGCTGATCCAATGAAGCCAAGAACAAAACTATTGTTGATTTTGTTTGAGTTGAATCAAACTATTAAAGGCGAGGGTTTTATTTTGGTTTTGTTTGGATTTTTTTTTAAGGTAGGTATCTGTAATGAAAAGGCCTGCATCGGAGTATCTGTCCAGACATCTTTTAAAAAGGATGGAGATAAAAATAGGTATTTGGGGAGAATGATCCTAATGTAAAGAAGCAAATTATTTCCAGTGAATATTTCCCTGCAATTGCCTTTTATTCCAGGACTGTACCTGGAGTTAGATTCTTATGTCTGCACCATGGTGTTTAATGTTAGGTGACAAAAATCCCTCCCATATTGTCAGTTTCACTTTCACACAAACATGAAATTTTTGCCATTCATTCCAACTGAAGTACAGTATAATTCATTAAGACATTTGTAAGCAACATAAAAATCTGTATTGTAGACTGAAGTATACATGCAAATGTATGTTCATACTGCTCAAATGCTATTCAAAGAAAGCAAGAGCTATATCTGAAGGACATACTGGATACTGTCTTGGGAATAATGAGCTCTAAATGTCACCAGTAACCCAGTATTGAACTCCTGCATTCATCTACTGAAGCTATACAGCAGAGTTAAAAAAATATGAGAAATAAAATAATCACTATAATACAAAAAGAAACCTCAGATATACTTCTCTTGAAAATGTTGAATGTATAGTTTTGAAGGCATGCGTTAATCCCCATTATCTACTCCCTATTGCACAGGTGAATAGAGGGAAAATGATCAACTGGAGATTGCAACCAAAGTAGAGTTTGGTAGTCAAGATCACAGAGCTGGAGAGGAGGTAAGGGAACAAGACTTGGTGAGGGAGTTAGGTCTTCTTAAGCACTTTACTCTCTGAAGAAAACACCTTCTGTGCTCTAGTCTTTGAGCCTTGGTTTTCTGAGTCAGACCACCAGCATGTACAATGGATATGTTACTGTTAATAGGTATTATGCAACTCAGTTCCAATACTGACAGAAAATACATAAAGGAAATCTAAGGCATTTCTTTAATAGAATGTCTTTTTGAAACTTCTTCAGTATTTTATTTCCAAAGTTCATAAAGTCTCTGTTTCAAAACTGTGAAAGTGAAGCCAATTAATCACAGGCTGCACTGCAGCATATAATGAAAGAGAAATGAGATTTTTTACCAATCTTTTTTTTTTCATCAAAGATTTGAGCAGTGATGGTAAATTGTCTCACAGAAGGAAGTTAACAGAAGTTTAAAGAGGAAGTCTGGTCTGGAAATTAAGGTGCTAATCTGAGTAATGTGATATCTAGGTTAAGGTCCCTGATGTGCTGTAGACTTTCTCCGTGACCTTGAAAAAATCACCTAGTGGTCTGAAAACCAGGCAGGCAAGCCAACCAAGTTACATAGATTAATCTAGATATATCTAATCATTGGAGGACAACGCAAGCAGGCAACGTCTTCCACCTATTTTAGGATAGGATGAATCACCTTTAATTATAATTTTTCTCTTCTACAAGTAGTTTGGACTAGATACTTAAAGTGAGGTGAGACTTATCCCGTTTTTAATCTTCCTACGCTTCAGTTCTCCCCACACCTGTAAAATAAGCATAATGATATTTCCTCTCCCTTTTAGGCTATTAGCAAAAGAGTAAAGAATGCAGCATTAAAATACTATAAGAATAGGGTGATAAAACTATCACATACACATATAAGACTGGTATGCCTGCCAGAATAAGAAAATCCCAAATCTCTGTAACTTCAGCCATAGTATTTTGCTAAACTCAACTCTAGCATTCTTAAAATCAAATTTAATCACAATACTATCCTGATTGCCATCTGTTTGGGTTCCTATTAGCCATTCAAAGACCAGCCCTTGGCACTAAATTGTTGAGGATAAAAAGAAAGACATGCTATAAATAAATGCTAGTCAGTATTCAGGTGTTGGAAAATCTGATTTGTTACAGCCATGTGTGGTATCTATCAGCAAACTTAGTTTTAAGTGCAACAGGTGCCTATCAGTGAAAATATGACTTTATTATGCATTATAAAAGAGACATGTGAGTCATCAGTTTCTGCCCTTTGCTTGGAAGGAAGTTAGATATTTCATTTTTCATCAATAGACAACAAATGTCTGAAACCAGAAGATATTTCAGGCCAAGTTCTCAGCCAAGTCTGTCAAAATGAAGTGATGTGTTGGTGATTCCTAGCAAGAAGGCAACTTCAGTGCCTCAGCCGATGAATTGAAAGTGAAAAGAAAACCCTAGCTTTTTTTTGAACAGAAGTCCTGTGTCCTGTGGAATTGGAACTTATTGATGTTCTTTGAATTTAGGGTGGCTTCTATTAGCAGTGTAAGGGGGTCAAGTCAATTTTAACTCTTTTTCTTGCTGGGGGAATTGTCCTTTTTGTCAGAGGGCCACATTTAAGATTGCTATGTCTCTGTTGGGTAGATAGAAAACTTCCGGACAGCGAGTTTGTCAAGGGGGAGGAGTGTATTAGAGAAAGCTTCAAGGGTAAATACAGGCTAGCACCTGCCTTTGCCACTGAGGAACACGCAAGTCTGATAGTTAGTGGTCAGCTTCACTTACTACAGGACAGAATGACTTCAAAAAATAGCAGTTTCAGGATGGTTGGAACATTTTCTATCCAAGACTATCTACTGTAGTTTTTCCAGCAAAAGGGTGTGGCAGGTACACGCTACGCTGCCCCCCCCCCCGGAGAGCGCCCCATTTTCGCGCCCTTTGTGCTTTGCGAGGGACCCCCCGGCACAGGCGCCCCTCGGGAGGGGAGGGGGGGAGAGGCGGGACTCCTAGGCAACTGAGAGGGTCCACAGCCAATGAGGTGCCTCGGTTCAGAGAAGCTTCTGGATCATGACCAATTATGGCACGGCTCACATCCGACGCGGGGTATCAATGAGGTCCTGCCGCGGTGGAGCCGGCAGCGGGGCTGCGTGCTCGAAGCCGCGGGCCCTGGGCTGGGGCCTGACGGAGCCGCGGGGATTGAGCGCCCTCGCCTGCTTCTGGGTGGGTGATTCCTTCTGGATACAGGCTTGAGGGAGTCCCCGCCACCCCCCACGGGGCGAGCGGTTACACCTGCTGGGTACCCGGGAGAGGGGAGCTCCTTTCGGTGAGTGGGGCGTGCGCGCCCGCGCACTTTGGGCCACCCTTCTTGTGTGTAAACGGGTAGTGATAATACCACGACTGACAACCCGAACCTGTAACGTGTTAAGTGTTATTGGAGGGCTGACTGTTTTCAGTTTACCCCTGTTTCTCATCGGGTTTTCTTGTGGGTTTGGCTGTTCCGTGAAATAAAAGTTGTGTGGACTTGTCCTTCGTGGAGTTGCGCCTCCGCGGCAAAGGGCGTCATCCAAGGCTGCAGTGCTTATGCCGTCAGGGCGTAAGTCTGTGACCTCGGGAGATCCCACAGAGGCAGTAAGCCTTTCAAATGCAAACTGAAAAACTTCAAGCCTGTGTTCTGAGTAGAACAGAATTTGTGTTTTGTTTGTTTATCTACTTTGTATGGGGACACCCCCCCCCCCCCTTCCCCTTGCATGTGCTCATATCCAGGGCATCTTTTTAAAGGAACATCAACTTTGGGTCTCTCCAGAGCATATTGGAAAGTACATGGGTCCATTTCAGTTGATCTTGAGTTGCTCTAGTCTTCATTTTATCCTCATTCTGATACCACTTGTTTCATCTTCAGGACTGATTCCAAAATACTCCTGTTTTCTACGGAAATTATATAATGGTCATGAGGCTCCCTAATACACACCGTCCACATTATTTGCCTTATAATAATAAAAGTCTAAATAATCCAAATCCTGTGAATCATTTATAATTCGAAAGTTGCAGTCACCTTTTTGTGACTAGGCAGTTTATTTCTCCAGTAAGTAAAAGGCAATATGATTTTGATTTTAATTCTTTGCAGTGGTGTTCATATGGTCCAGAAAGCTGGAACTGTATTCATGGTTACCACATTTCTGATTGCAACATTCTACTTCAGAAAAGGAAAACCAGCGTCAGAAGAGATAAAGTGACACTTTTACACTGAAGTATCACTACCTGGTGTAAACAGTACTTCCTGCTCTGCTATGTAAGTCACTTGTAACAGCTTGGATCCATTTAGGAATGTCTTAAATGTGGTCTCATACAGCTCATATCTTAATTTGTCCTTTAAATTATGGGAAGAATAACAATCTTTGAAACACTGGGGTTGATTCATTAAGTGGATTATCCTTTTCTTTATAAACAAGATAAAGAAGATGTGAATAAGCTTTAGATTACCTGAGGCAGAAGCTGATATTTCCATATGCATATATTCCTTCATAATAACGTTCTGCTTCGTACTAACCCAGCAGCTGGAATAAAACTTATTAGAACAAACTGTGGTCTCCCAGGAACCTTCAGCTTCTCAAGTCAATGGATTAAAATTATATAAATAGCTTGATAGAGTTATTTAGTCAGTTTGTCCTATCAGTTTTCAGTACAGCATCATCTCTGGCCTAGTCTCCCTCTAGGCCTAGCCCATTAATATATGCCCTATCTGGCTGTTGCTTGGATTCATTTTTATGCTTTGTATCTTTGTGCTATATCAATGCAAAGCAAATTAGGCAAGATACAATATGCATATTCCCAAAAGGAATTTAAGCAAAATGAAGTAACGTAAGTTGCCAGCCTTAGTTTAGTATTGCCAACATCAGCCACTCTGCTGGAGAACGAATATCCTGCTATATTAAGGTAATGTCAACCTGATGAATATGTTGGTATAGTAATCTTTATTTGTTATCTCTTTCGTTCCTGTACTGTGAGCAGGTTTTGCAGCCGATATACTTTGCTGCTGCAAACAAGAATTGCTTCTCTGTTCCTGACTCCATTACTAATCCTATTTTTCTTAACTTCTCTAAATTTATATTGGTTTCTAAAATGCCTTTAGTCCATTTAGTATTGATTACTTTTGTTAGTTAGGAAGGATTACAGTGCAAGGTGGCATCTGCTATTGCTTTCTGGCCATCTTTTTGTGTCATGTAGGCTGAGTCAGCCCACAGTCAGTGACAGCCATCAGGAGCTAAGACCTTTAACCATTATTTACATGGAAATAGCATAATTTAGAGCAGCAAAATCCAGCCCTGCTCCTCAGATAAAACTCAGCCAGTTTTTACCAGCAGAGTATTGACTTTGCTGTGAATGTAGCATATTGCTTCCCCCTTCCTTGATACAACTCTTTCTGCCCCAACATATAACACAAATGTGGGAGAACCAGGAAAAAAAAAACATTTGTGTTCAAGGCTCCCAAGGCTTACTTGGTAAATATTTTGTAACCTTTTCTAGAAGACATGATAGGTTTACTGCATATAGATTTATATAAAGAAAGTTATTTTAAGCAGCGTCGTCTTTTGCATTACAAGACCTTCTGCCTGTCTTGTTACTCCCTCTGCCATTCATATTCATAGTAACATCACTGTATTTGTTAGCACATTAGTTACAAATAATTAGTATTACTATGTGTACTGTGTTTTTAACAGAATTCATAAATATGAGGAAAAAATTGCAGCTAAATGGAACAGTTAGCTTCCAAACAGCCACTCCTCTAGTCTGCAAATCACAAGTGCTAAAGAAGCCACCTACTGCCCATCAGCCAGAACTAAGAATCTAATCTTTTCTAAGATTGAGGACATAGAATGCAACCATGCAAGCGTAAGTTCTTCCAAAGAACCAATTTTCTTTAAGTAATAGGAATATTTTAATGAAACTGCTACTGGTGTCAGTACTGTGTGCTCAGGAGCTAGTCTGCATGTCTCATAACAAATATAGAAAGACAGACCTTTTCTGTACATACTTGATCTCCAGAATACCCCTCAAAATGCCTTTGTTCTTGTCTCACTTCATATGTTGGAATTTGCAGTACTTTAGCTTTATGCTAATGCAAGGATGCAGAGATCTTTTTTATCTCAGGTAACAAGGAATACCCGGTCAAATCCTGCATGTGAGAGGAAGAGCTTCTCTCATATCACTAATTTTGAATCCATCCACTGATTTGACAAGGGGGTTAAGGTCTCAAACACTGTAAAATTTCCTGTGATTTTTATGAAGGTGTTGGATATGGGAGAGAGACTTTATTAATGCCTTTACTGAGGGAGACTTCTTGCAGAGCAGAAATGTTGAAAATCAAGCTCCATTGGCTCATGGAATATTTATTTGAAAATTGGCTCTGAATCTCATCAGTATCTCCTTACTCTTTTAAAGGTGTCCAATGTTGTGCATGAAGATGTATCCTAGAAAAACGAAACAATAACAGTGCTTTCATTTCAGTTGTTTCAATTTTGATGCTTGTTTTCACTCTCATGAGCAAATGTTTTCCTCTTGTTCTTTCCTAAACTGCCATGGGATAAAACAAAATAAGCCTCTAAGAACAAAAAGAAAACAATAAAGGTCTTAAGAGGCTGTTTGGTTTCTGTTAAGACTCCTAACAGCTGTTTCATTCTTCTTCACTGGTTCCAGATTTAATAAGGCCATGTAAGTCTTTAAGAAAACAGCAATTAAAAAGTTCTTTCTTTTTTTTTTTTTAAAAATAGAATTCATTTCAGAGTTTCATACAAAATCATCTTCCTCATTTTTTCTTTGAGTGTAATGCCTGAATTTCCTATTTATGATTCCTAAAATTACTGGTAAAAAGAAAGTAACATGAAGCTGTATTTTTCCATTAATAACAGCATAGAGCTCTTGTCCTGCATACTGACTTGACTCAAAATAAATCAATTAAAAAAATCTTGATTCAAGTGAAATAATCAGATTTTTGCAAAGCAACACTGATGAGACTCAGATCAAAATCTGGTCCATTCTGATCATGTGTGTCTCTGTAAAAAGTGATGAAACATTTGAGGAAATGTCGATATAAAAGTTTTCATATGCTGTCTATTTTCCGAGTAGAAATAAATACTTTGCTGATTTCTTACCTGAGAACTTTGCATTCATTGGTGGGATTTCCTTGTGTTTTACCTTATTGTTTTAGTACTATTACTGAGTGTGTCACCCGACTCAATTTCTTTCAGCTTTGTATGCCCTGATCTGCCTTAGAGATCACAGTGGTCTTAAATGTATTCTGGAACCACACTTAGTGAAGAGCACTCTTTTGTTATAGTTTAGTTCACATGTTACACAGAAAGTATACACAAATAAATAAAAAATAAATGGTCTAGACTTACCCAAATAACTAATTGGAATGTTTGGTAGGAGTGCTGAGTTCTTCACGAGGAAACAGTAGGACTGAGAGATGCTTTTAAAATTTATTTTGTTGGTTATTTTAACATTTCAAAACCTTAGAGTTTATCAGTCTCTCTTGGAGATTTACCACTTTTTAGACACTGGTGTATATTGCACAGGAAATGAAGATAGTAATTACATTGTGAACTGCATTATGCAAGCTTTCACAGTGCTGCTGGCTTACATTCCCAGACACTTGAATGCACTGGAGGTGCCTTTTTTCCTTGAGCTAGGCTATGTTCATATGTGTCACTGTTTCTTGTATAGTGGGGTGTTTCTGGCATACGCTGAAAGAAGTTAGGTGTATTGTGTCTATGGACATGGGAAGCTTTATAGACTTGTTTGCTTCTCTAGCATTCAATTAATTTCTGTCCTAATTACAACAATAACAATGCTCCAGTAATTATCTGGCAGCTAAAAAAGCCTTTTGACAGTATTCCATCATCACTCTCCTGCTAAATCTTTAATAGCATTTATAATATCACCTGTCATCAGATAGAGATCCAGTGGTAATTTATCTTTACTCCTCCCCTTTCCGCTTTGCTAGAAACCAGTGGAAATGTTAGATACAGTTACTGAACAAAACCTGGACTGCCCCAAAGGTACATTCTTAATAGGCTAAATTATCCCCAAATTAATACACAACATTAAAATGAAATTAAATTTAAAATTTAGTTTTAGACAGTTGTGATAAAATTTTAAAGAGGAAATGGATAGGCAAAAATCTCTTTCTTTTTAATGAAGTTTCACAGACTAGTAATCTTATTTTTCCACCTTTGCAATGCTGATTTGACACATTCAATACCTGTTTTAGTGTTATATTTTCTTTACAAAAAGGAAATGAGTCATTCTCCACTTACATGACTTACAGCTGAAACAAAAGCGAGAAAGACATTTGTATTCTGTAAGAGATTACAGTACATAATCTTCTCAAAATATTAAGTCTGTTTAGATGGATTACAAGTGTTCACCCTGCCCAGTCACAGGGCTGAAACGGATCTATAGATCTGAAATAACTACTGGTGCCAATTTTTTTATTAGTTAAAACAATTAATATAAAGTGAGAAAAATATTTTGAGTGAAAATGTGATTCATTTTGTGAACAAAAGCTGCAGAAAACCAGCTTTGTCTTTGAACTTTCAGACAATTGTCATGCACCTCTAGGGCTGGGTTGCTGGACTGTTTGGAATAACGTGAAGAGTGAGGTTTCAGGTTTGTCTTCACTCTTTCCTCTTCCAGGTTTTAAAGACAATGGGAAATTCAGGGAAAATGAATATATTCAGTTTATTCAGTAAAATCAGTAAAATTAGGAAAGACCAAGGGCCGGAAGATATTTTACAGTAACACCATTTTTGCTTCTCTCAGCCTTCGAATGTTGCAGGGTAGGCAATACTCTGTACTTAGGCCTCTGTTGAGTTTAATTAGTGGCATGCTTAAAACACAAAAAGCTGTTGTGGACATTATTTTGGATAGCAAAATCTGAAAAATCAAGTATTTCTGAAAAAGGGTTTCACTGCCCTTTTTAATAAAAATGAATGTCTTTATACCCTTTCATTGTTGGCAGAGACTAGCAAGATGTCATCAATCTTACATACTCTTTACAGTAACATAGACTTTTTCAAAAAGTGGTGGTAAATAGCTATTTTATATTCAAACCCACTTGGCTGCTTTACCAGTTTCATCAAAACCTAGAAATCCCTCATCTAGGAATTACTTCACCAATAAAAAGTTTATATTGCAGAATGACAGCTCAGCGGTTCTGACTTTGGCAGTTGCCCTGTGTAGGTATCACGTTGCAATAGATCTCTCTCTAGTGCAGTGCTCTCAGACTCAGTGCAATATATAACAACTTGTTCACAGCGGCTAAATATTGGCTTTTGGTTCCCCTCGTTTAAAAGGTGACTGTCATCTGTGAGGCATCTAAATTTAAACCTAATCCTGGTTAGGTGGACAGTTTCACATTGTAATGGGAAACATTGCTCAAGAGGAAATTGGAGAAGCATGAACCTCTCTAGATATGACAGTCTGGCTCGGATAAGCATTCAAAATTTGAACACTTTATCTGGACCTCTCTCTGGTCTTTAAGTCTTGGTAGACTTTCTTGAAATACTCCCATATTTTGTGGGTTTATCAGGGTGGACATACCAGAATATTATTTTTTGTGGTAATTTGGTATTAACTCTTCATTTCTGTATGTAACGGAGATTACAAGATTCAAAAAAGATTTGATAAGGGAGTCATTCAGTAAAGTTTTGTTCTGGGAGGCCATATTTGTTTCAAGACTGGGACTAGATTCTATAGGCTGTTAAAAGCTTTTAACTGAAAGAAATAATATATACCTAGTTTATGATGCTACTGCTAAGGTTGACAGTAAAAAAAAAAAAATTTAAATGCTCTTGTTTTCCTGAAATGGTAGATATAAAACAGAAAATTGGTTTAGCAGTTCTTCCAGGAAATGTACCCACTTGGTATGTTCAATGTTTCTAGTCCTGGTCAACTTATATCAGAAATGCCTTTGAAATTGTCTACTTTCTGCCCCAGTCAAAACAGGAAGTGAAAAATGTACAGAGGAGGAATAAGTTTACTCCTTTTGTCTTTGTTCATATTAAATATCAACAACAAATGGATGGGGTTTTCCCTGAAGAAAATCCAAAATATTGAATCAGTTGTTGTGCATTTGCCCAGTGCTGTACAGAACTTCTCCCTTCCAGGTGCTGACACTTCTCAGTTGCTACTCTATGACATTTTCCTTTGAGAAGCCAATTGCTCTGTAAATGCTATGTCCATACTAGACTGCTTTATCTGAGGTGAGATGATCAGCAGAGGTGTTAACTTGTCCTCCTTATGTATGCAGAGAGAGACCTGGGAATTTCTTGGGAGTAGGGCCCACACGCACACCTCCTCACTTCACGATGGAGGGAGAACTACCCACTCTGCATTCTCCATACAACCCTACATTTTTATGCCATTTATTATTTTATCTACTCACTGGGTCTGAAGGGCTGATGCAAATAAATGATGGTTCCCATTACCTGTCTATGGTAGATACAAAAGTAGCTTTTAGGAGAATTTAGGTCCTCTGATCTGAAGGCCTATCTCTAATCTAGAAAACGTTTGGTAGCAGCTTTCTGTGTAATGTAGTCCAAACGAAGTTCACTCTGTCACATTCCCATTTCACCCACACTCAGATGTTTGGGTTTCACATCCTATTTCTTCCTTGTGATAGATAAAGAAGGATGTGGCATGATATAGTTGCCTGAAGATAGGTGTCTAGTGCCGTTTGGCACCACGCTACCAGAGGTAACTGTCGGAGGCTGGCAGCTAGGACAGAGAGCTTGTTAGAGGCCCTTGCACTTCTGCAGTGGCAGCTGGAGTCCAGGACATCCCCCGGACGCTGTGTGGACTAAAGGTTTGATCCATTTGTCACAGAATAATTTTCTCTAACACTTGGGTTTGGCAAGACACAATTAACAACTTCATTGGAGTTCTTCAGTGAGATTCCAGGAAGCCTAATTGTTGCTGAATGGCAGGGATAGGGACAGTCAGGTGATGTTATTTAATGGCTGTGCGCCATTTCAGCTTACACAAATCCACTCTGTCATCTTTTACTATGTGATAATTTATAGATTTACCTAAATGTAGAGTTATATACATGAAGTGCCTATAAAATCAATAGCTTCTTGTGTATGCATCCAGATACTTTATTAATTTAGCCTTCATTATGCTTCTCTGCAGCAGGTAACAAGCCTTAATATTCACAGACAGAGTACAGGGAATCTGAAATAAAGATAGATTTATTCAGTTACCCAAGGCTATGCTGCAGGTATAGGGACCAAAATTAGCATTACTTGCTTTGGTGTTTTGTGATTCTATATAATCCTAAGGATTTCCATCCGCAAACCTTCCAAGACTGCCTCAAAATGTGCTCTAAATGTGATTAATAAATACACACAATATTACAAAAATTCCTGGGGAGTTTGGGATTAAGGTTGTGTTTCTTCTGGTGCAAATTCAAGGTCAGACTTCTTAAAAAACCTTTCAGTGTTAGGGCACTGTAGGGGCCTCCTTTACAGGAGATGTGACACAATGTGTATCTATCTGCATATTCTGCTTTTGCCGTTGGTGGAATGGTCTAAATGTTTTAAGACAGGTTTTTTTTATTCTTAGCAACAATAATCTGTTCCAGGGGACAGCAGGTGGTACATGTGGGTGACATGGTATCTGCTCATTAGAATTCAAGTATACACTAACACTGTAACATTGTTAGATTCCTTTTTATCAGAACATGGGATAAAATCAGTCTAGTGCTAGTCGTTCCATATCAAGTGGTAAGAAATCTTTTATAACTGATGATCCAAAATATATACAGCAGACCTTTAGATTAGGTCAATGAGTTACTATGAGCCCAGAACAGAGCATGCTGGCTGAAATCTTGAAGGCTTGTATACTGAAGAAGAAATCTTCTGTTGCAACTTCCAGTAGGTTTGGTGTTTGGCAGGTGTAGTTTATCAATTTGGCAAAGTAAAAAAATTATTCATTGTCATCAAGGCTCTCAAAAATGGAATGTTAAAGTGTTTCATTGAACATCTGCTGTTAGAGGATTTCCCTTCTATAACTTAAAAAAATAACTTCTTTCATTTTAGAAAAAATAAAATGCTGCAAATCTTAGATGCAAGTAACAGGTGAAAGTTGATTACACTTGGTGTGAAAAACTGAAATACTGAAGAATAAAAATAAATTATGTATTGGAATATTCAGATTTTAATAAATAATCTTTCCGTTCCAAGAACGATACTGCTTATATTTGTATCCTGTAATCAGCCTCAGGAGTTTGAACTGGCAAAGAAATGTCTTTTTTAGCCTGTAGCCATGTGCTTTCTTGTTTTCTTTCATCCAACTGTTTTATTTATCCCCTTTTGCTCCCATCTTTTATTCTTTTATGCATACTCACACTTTCTGATCCCCTGCCTTGTATTTCATTTTCTCAGTTCTTATCCCAGCAGATTTCTTTTCAAAATACAGGCATAGCTCTGAGAAAATGGCTTGGGAAGTAGGATCCCTGGGGAGAAGGCCTCAGGAAATGAAATAGCTCAGCTTAAACCTAACAATGAGTTGGTCACAGGATTGGGATGAATGCAGTTAAGTGTGCTGGTTGTGTTTTGTTTGTTTCTTGAATAGTGGTTCTAATTACTCTGTACTAAATAACCACACTTCAAACATATCTAAAGCTAAAAAACAAATTTTAAAGTGAAGTAATAGGAGAAAGATATTTGAACTTAGCTTAATAAGTTTTTATTTTATTCAGTAGTACAGATCTATTTACTGGTCGTCTTGGCTAAATTTCAACAAACTTTGCACACACAAAAAAATCCAGTCCTAGGATATTAAAGCAGCATACATTATCAGAAAGATTATGGGTGACAGCTGGGCTGGTGGATGATAGCTGAGGAAAAACAAGTTTTGCTAGCTGGAAAGATTATTACTGAAGGGCTCACAGTGGTGAGATGGCAAAATCAAATACAGACTGTGTCTTTAGCTGTTGGCGTTCTAATTTGCATGACTGTGAAATCTACGTATGCAACTTATGCTTCTTTTTCATTGTACCTTTTTCCTCGTTCTCTATATAAAAGACAAATGGTGTTTTGCTTTCCCTACACCTCGCCAAATAATTTTCAGGTGTTGCTTTTGTCCATTTAGTCTTTGCTTGATGTAAGATGCAATCAAAATGGAACAACGGCATGGTTTTGTACAAATCGTGGTGGCTCATCTGCACTAGTTCTTAATAATTGTTAAGATTAAAAAAAAACCTATTCTTTACCTTATTTACTAGCTACCTGTAATAAATGATGACAAAGCATTTGTTTTCCAGAATCTAACGTATAAAAACGAGTTTTATACATTATATACTGTTTTATGCTGATGTAGAAAACTGAGTTTTAAACTATTACAGAGCCACTAATACCAAATTCTGTGGTATAACTTCAGAGACTTGGATAGGGCTGCACAGGCTGTAAATTAGGAAGGAATCTGACTTTTAGTGGCTTCATATTATAGTCTATCAGGACAGTGTGGAAACAAGAGCTATTTCTATTAGCATAGTAATGAAGCATTTTTTTCCAAAGATAGTGAATGAAATCAACACACTAATTAGATTTTATGCATAATACTTGATGGTCAACATTAGTCAAAAGAGATAGGGAAAACTTCCATTTAATGCATGCCAATATTCTTGTTTATATTGGACTAGGAAAAGAACAAGAAGATAACATAAGCCACTTTGAGAGGAGCGCTTCTCAGAATGAAATTATGGGCATCTCATCTTTTCACCTACATTATGCAGATCTGGGAAGGAAAAAACTACTACAGAGGAGAAAAGAAATGCTTCTTAGCATAGCATGTTATTCATCACATGATTCAGATAAGGTCAGGCACATGGTTATAGAGATGGGACATACATGTACATCAGCTGTGATATACATACACTTAGGTAAGAACCGTAATATTTGGTATCTAATCTTACACTCATACATAGTTTTATTAGTTTGTTCACAGCCCTTCTTCAAAAGGTAATGAAAAAACTGAAGCCCAGTGACTTTTGTGTCCAGTGCTCTTAACTGTATTTTATGCCTTCTGGCATATTTGCTGAAACCCAGTTGCCCTGAGATACAGCCATGAAGCTGGTGTGACCAGTGGCACTGATTTAATAGAATTTGATGTCTAGCCATTTTTGTTCAGACTATCAGACCAAGAGTTCAATAGTAAGAACATGTAGCTAGAGAACACTAATATTCTTGCACCTTTATATAAACCAATATAAAAGATTGTCTTTGTTTAATGTAAAGTGCTCATGTTTACAAAGAAATCTTTTACATTTTTTGTACTAAACTCTTTCTTAAGCAGCACTACACAGGGTTTCTGTATTCATGGAAGCAAGGTTAATTAATGCTGTTCTGTAACATCTCGAATGCATCTCTAGAATTACCAAACAGCATATCTTATTCCTTTCTATAAGATGTGAATGAATACTTTTACTATCATTTCTTCCTTTCTACTTTTATATTCCTTTTCTTACCTGTATCCTTCTTCCCCTTTATATACGATCATTAATAGTTCTTTCTCTCTTTCTCATGTACTTATCATGACTCAATTACAGATGTAGATTTTCCTTCCTGCTTGCAAAATTATTGTGTAATTTTGTATTCAGTTAAAGGATTTTCAGATACATCTACTGATTGTTTTTAATGTAATAAAATTAATAAAAATTATTTACAGGATTTCACTTTCTTTGATGCAGAATGAAAAAAAAATATTTAATTCATATGAGGTAGCCAGGAAAAAGAAGCATTCATATAACAGCAAAATTTTCTCTGATTATGCAGCTGTAGAAAGAAAAGGTAATTGACATTTACTTACTCTCAAATAGAGACAAAACGACTACTTTCATAGTATCTCTTTTGCACAGATTTTAAACTATAAGTGGAAATAGCTTTTGACAAATTGCAAGTAACTCAGCAAATATATTAATAGTAATTTAAGTGAATCATGTATAATATAATTTATGCCAAGATTGCTGAAATTTTATCAGATCATCACTCTCAGAAAGTATGGAATAATAGATTGACCTCCCCAAGTAAAAACTTTAAGTACAGCTTATCTGGCACTTTACTTTCTCATTATGAAATAAGCAGCTGCATTAACCCCTTACCAAAGATTCATAGTATATTGCTGTTCTACTTTGTTCAGCTCTTGAGTAGAAATGATTCCAAAACACAGCCTTAGATGTAAACAGTTTCACACTGTTCATAATTCTGTTGTGTAAACAGTCTTTCACCTATGTAAATAGATAAAAACAACACCAAGTACTCTCGCATTATGGGGGGTTGAACACTGGATTTCAGTCCAACTATTGTACCTACAGTGTGCTCCTTAAAGAAAGCAAACTGACTGAATTACATAAATATTTTTCCCTTTGTGGGTGCTCTTTCTGGTTGTCTGAGACTTCCATAGCAGAGTCAACATCTCCACAGAAAAGTGTCATAGCTACAGAAAAACTGCTTTATATATGTAATACTCTATTTAATCTAATATTTAAAAGCTGGTGGAATGTTTTGAAAGCTTGTGCTGGTTTTGGCTGAGAAGGGGTTAATTCCCCTCACCGTGGGGGGGCGGCTGCCTCTCCAGCTTCCCACGCTCTGCCGCGTGGTGGGAGGGGCTGGGAGGGGCGGGGCCATGGCGGGGGCGGCTGACCCCGACTGGCCAATGGCAGGTTCATGCCATACCACGTGACACCATGGCCAGTATATGGAGGGGGGGCAGTGGCAGCGCGGAGGCGGCGGCGGCGGGTCAGCGGGCAGGGAGCGGCTGCGGCGCGTGCGGCTTGTTTCGGCGGTTCGTTCCCCCTCTCCCCTCCCTTCCCCCTCCCCCGGGGCTTTGTGCCTCTCGTTGTTCTCCTTTACGTGGTATTTCTGTTGTTGTCTCTTTTAATTTTAATTATTAAACTGTTCTTACCCCAACCCACGAGCGTTACCCTTCTGATTCTCTTCCCCATCTACCAGTGGGGGAGTGAGCGAGCGGCTGTGTGCGGCTGAGCTGCCGCTAAACCACGACAAATCTGTTTATTCCAAAATGAGAAACAATCCAAATATTTCTCTGGAAAAACATTGTTCATGATTTTCTACCTTTTTCATGACATGTAAAATGAATTCTGTCCCCATTGAATTCCCCTTTCAACACTGTAACACTATGGTTCAATCATGGCGTATGAAGTTTGGCATTTCATAGATTTTACACTGTGGGAAATAGTGAATAACCATTCCTATTAATTTTATCCATGACTTCTATGATTTCAGAGACATCTGTCATTCACTTTTCTATTTATTCCTTTGCGAAGCTGAAGAGGACCAAACAGTTTCAGTCTCTTCTTGCTCAGAAGCCACTCCACAGTTCTGATAATCTTCATTGTCCCACACAGACTGTAACCGGTGACTTCTCCCCAGAGCTCAGGTGAGCACTACCACCTTTGTACCCAGTGGGCAGGCTAACACGTTGTCTTCACTGCAATCACAAAGCTTCCATATATCTGTGTCCTTGATAACAGCATCCCCTGTTACTGTGGCTTTCTTATTGGACAGGTTCCTATCTGCAATAAGGTATTTTGGCACTGGAATGTACCAGACTCTGATCTGGGAGACAGAAAGAAAAAGTAATGGAGAAACTCTCAGCACTGGCATCATTTCCACCTCTTTTTTTTTTTTTTATCTTCTTTACTTACATGGTCTGTTTACCTGGAAGTAAGACTGCCCTATGACTTGTTTTTACAGCTTGTAGAGTATCTTGATATTGTCCAGGTTACCCTGTCTGGTCTTAAGAGACAAATAATATGTAAATAGGTAGCAAAGTTTTTTTCTGTATAGATTTTTTTTAAAAAATGCAGTTATTGCAAATGCTTAGAAAAATGGTGTTTACAACAATATTTGTTGTCTCCTCTCTCAGAGGTATTGTGTGAGATGTGTCCTTTAAATTCAGGTCAATGCAGATTTAGGTTAGATTGTGAAAAGAGATTGCTAATTAAAATATGTAGATTCCGCCAGGGACCAGTGTGGTCTGTGGACACAAAACATAATGTTCAAATAGAGATGACTGCAATCTCAAAAGGGTTTTCATTGAATTTTCTCCTACTGTCTTCCATCCTTTCCCCTTCCCCCACCCTCAGCAGCGTCTGAACGAATAAATTTAAGGTCCGGGGTAAAAGATTGTTGATTTCTCTTCAAAATGTAGTCACTTTACAAAACAAAACCAAAGCAAAACAATAAGGTATAGTGAGATTCTGATCCCTTAAATAAGAAAAATTTTTAACAACTCTGATAAAGTTCCAAACAGCAATTGTCACTTCTGTTTGCTCAGAAGTGAGCTCTTCTACAATATCTGTAATGACTAGGACAGCACTGTGTTTTGTAGGAATGAAATCACATACCACATGAGTCAGGATTATCTCATTGTGGATCAAAGCCATGTTTTAATGTGGCAGAGAGAACTGCAGCCAGTATTTCTAAAACAATTTCTATTAACTTCACCACTTCAGAAAAGAGCTGGCGTTCAGTTTAATAAAGAATAAAGAATAAAGAGATATATCTGAACGGACTTCAGTGCTTTTTCTGTAATATGTCAGCTTGAAGCAGGTGAAGCTAAGTAATCAGTCGATTGTGGCTGAAATTGGAACTATAGACAAAAACATGTCATAAACGTACATTTCTCCTATGCTTGGTGGTGTTATGAATGTTTATCAATATTTCCAATCAAACTGCAGCCTTTCTTTCACGGTCTGAATTGAATATTTGGCACTGTAAAATCAATCATTTTGAAATAGATGCACATAATGGATTCCTTTACTGAACTTGAACGGCTTGAATTGGTGTTATCACCTGTCCCTATTTGTAATATTAGCTTCTTCTGCTCTTTTTCTTTTTTTTTTGAAGCCCTAATATTTTATCTATCTTCAACTTTCATCCTCTTAGGTGGATTTTTTTTTCACAGAGTAGGTGCAAGTTTTCATCTGATTGATGGATTAAATTTGAATGAAGCAGCATTTTCATAAAAGATTGGGCTTCTGTTGATGAAAGTTGCCCTTGAAAAATCGCTATATAAATCATTCAAAAAGTTAAACTGTTCCATTTGAACTACCATGCCATTGGTTAAAGGGATCATTTCAGTCTTTTGCTGTTGCAACAAATGAATAAATATTTATTGTCCTTTTTGCAAGATAATTCTCTCAAACTGAAACGAGTCTTGAACAAAATATTCAACTTGTTGGAAACAAGATACTGTGCCTGTTGACTCATTACTTATATTCTTTGTATCTTGGAATATAATAGGACTTTATGTTAATTTTTCATTTTATGAATAATTAAGAATCCTTTAGAAAAGCATTACCTCTAAAATGGCAACGTAATGTGTATACTAAACTGTAATATATTTTACTCATTCAGTTTGCTATATCCTTACTCTACTAGTGGCATTTTCATTCTTTGTTTATAAGTGCTGTTGATTCACAGCTCTAAACCTGTTACTACACTTTTAATTGCTGGCTCTAATACCTCTGGCTTATTGAGCCCTCCTCATGAGCTCGTCACCATGTTCTGCATCATCATCCACTTACCACAGACATAAAATGCGGTTGCTGTTTTTGAACTTTTTGTCCAGCTGACCATAACTTCTGGAAGGTAGTTTACATTTTCTCAGAATTGCACCTGCAATTTTAAGAGCCAGTGTTTCTATGATATCTTTTTAGAAAACCTTTCTCCTGGATTTGTGATTTTTCCAGCCAGTTTGAGATATTGGGGTCAAGTTGTGCCAGCAAGCCAAGTTATTGAATAAAGCAGCTGTCATCCTTCCAAGTCAATCCAGGTAGGATTACCAAAATAAACTGCACAGGCTGAAATGGTCAGAAAGCAGTACAGCGGTGTCAGGAGACCATTCAGCATTGAGCTTCTATGGAAGGCATTATGAGGTGTGTTAGGTGAGGAGAAAACAAAAGTTAATCTTGAATCCTCCCCTGCAGCATGGTTGGGTGCCATGTTGTTCTTAATGCTTTGTTTCTTCATGGCTCATACATTATCAGAAGGATTGTCTGGCACCAGATAGGTTTTATGATCAAAGAATTCACTCAGCATTTGCCTCCTGGCTGCCAATCATGTTCCAAGATGTTTCAGTGGAGTTAGCCAAATGCTACTGGTTTTCAGCCTGTTCCCTCTATCCCTAATCTTGATATAAAAATCAGTGTAGCGCTTAAAGAAAAAGTACTGATGTTCTGTCTTGCAGCTGGAGTTCCACATTCTGTATATTGATAGCAGACAGAAAAGTTGCTGGATGGGGGACTCAGTTTCAAATATTTCTGTGGAGGGGAATAAACTAAATCAACAGTGTATAATTTGTTCTTTGTACCTACACCCTCCAGAATCTCAGCCCTCTAAAAAGCTGGTCTCACCCATGTGTCACCCATGGATTTTCTTATGTGTTCTCCTGTAACAGGCTGGTACCTGTTATGGGAAAATCGAGCATGCCGGCTCTGATGGGCTGAGGCAAGACTGCTGCAGCTCCATTCCCCAGGTCCCACCAGCAGTGGCTCCGAGCATGGATTCCCAGTGGGCACATGCACACAGAACGCACATACACACAAATATATATGGCTGTCCGTACAGGTCAACAGAGACGGACGGACACACAGAGCACTCACATGACCGCAGCACCAGTGGCCTCATCTTCCTCCCCTATTTGGCTGAGCAAGGTGGAGGTGCATAGTAAGAATATAAATACACACACATACAATATGGATTTCTCCAGCAGCTGGGCTCAGACATTCAATCTGCCCAGCGGCTGTCCCTCAATCCCAGTGTCCCCAGTTGCTGTCAAATGGACATACAAGCCTCAAGGCAGTAGCCCCACTCCAGTTGCTGGTACAGACCCCTCACTCACAGTCACAGTCACACCGACACACAACCCTCCAAAGGTGTCTGGGACTCTCCTGGTCCCCAGTAGTCAACTGCCCTGTAGTCTAACCCTTAAAGATACACGTCCCTACCCTCCCTGGCTCCTCAGCCACTGCACTCACTCCTCAGTGGGTGCAGCTTGATCTTCACTAGCACTCACATGCTCACTTGCATGCCTGCATAAGATTCATTCCCTGGCACCTGGGCCTCAGAGCCCTTGTCCCTGTCCTGTGGCTGGCACAGGGTTCCACCCGCTCGGGTCTCTCCAGTCACCACCTCCCAGGCATACAGGGCCTCCAAGCCATGGTCTGACTCCAGTTGCTGGCACCCAGACCCCCATACAGACACAGTAGAGAGAGGGAGAGTCCCTCACCCAGGAAAGAGTTTGAGAGGAATTTAATATGAAGATAGGGTAGATAACGTACCAGCCAATTTTACCTATCAGCCAACTATTTACATGACATCCACTTTTATCTCCTTAACCCTATTTTCCCATCCTTGTTCCTGTCAAATCACCTAAATCCATCCCTTTCCTGACATTGGTCCCTCCCCTAAACATCCCATAAGTCTTGTGCAACCCCCAAATGCTCTTCCCCTGGTTTCCAGCTGGTCAGCTGCAAATATATATTGGTGCCTGGGGTTGCTCCTCCCCAGGTGCAGGACTTTGCATTTCCCTTTGAGGAACGGCATGAAGTTCCTGTGAGCCCATTTCTTCAGCCAGCTCCCAGTTTCCTGTGACAGACATAAATTCAAAAAAATTAACTCTTTTTATGAGATGAACTGCTTTACAGCTCACTACATGAATATTTTTGTGCCAAGAAGTCAAGGGCCAGGTAGCCTGAAATGTCTTGGCACAGAGCAGAGTTTGAAAATAGGAATAGGAAGGAAGAGGTGCAAGGCCAATGAGAATAAGGGGTAGCAATTTTTGAGTCAAGCCTGTTCAGTCACCTCCATAAGATCTGTGGGGTCTGGAATAGAGATCAAGCTAAATCCTCCCTCCTTGTCCTCCTCTGCTTCCTGACTTGTCCAGGAATTACAGATAGAGAACACGTGCATGAATTTAGAAGGGGGGAGGTACATAGATAGTAATACCAGTGTAGCATTAGACTCCCAAAGGCAGTGGTATATGTAGAGTTTAGGTCATTAGCAAACAACAGGACTCCAATTCATAGAAAAGGACTTTCAGGAATTTAGGTACCTAGGTATACAAACAAATAAAGAAAAAAAGAAACAAGCTTTTAAAAAGCATGTAATGAGAGTAAAAAGAAATAATACTACGTAAACGGTTTGCTTATCTAGTAATCACCAAAATCCATGACAGTTAAGCATGATTTCCGGAAAGGTACTGTGGGTGACAGGAAAAAAGTTTTTAAATTGAGTTTAGGCACCAAGATCCTTAATATAAAAGGACCTTGCTGCAGGAGGACTCACCAGAAATGTAAGTTTATTTAGTGCCAACTATGCTTGAAGATACCTTTAGAAATCTGTCTCTAGTTGTACAAATCACTTATGATAACATAATTCTGTCTAAATCATCAAAGCACTTTAAAACATTTTGTCAGAGGTCTTCAGAACAGTCTAAACAAGTCACTCAGGGTTGAGTGCCTGATAAAATCCTAGCAGCTTTTCCAAGTTAAAACTCAGGTTTGTATTTTATTTATCCACTTCGGTGGTGGCTCCTTATCTGACCCTATTGCCATCACATTGTTTACAAATTCCGATACTATTCTACAAGTGCGTTTTTATCCATGAACAACTTGCAGAAGCAACATGGAAACATAAATGTGTTTTGGTTTATTTTTCCTTAAACGTGACCTCTGGGAGCTGCAAACAAGTGTTGAAGTGCTACTTTATCACTATATTTGCAGAGCAAGTTACTCTGTCTGGAAGACAATTGCTCTGAGATAAACATTGTTCTTTAGAAAAGAACAGGAAGGGGAAAAAAAGGTGAAATTCTGCTACAGTAACCTGAAGGAAAAATAGCTTTTTTTAGTATAAACCTTGATAACACCAAAAATGTGGAAGTTTCAGTGCCATGCTACAGATTCTATTTTTTGATAAGTAAGGCATTGCACTTTTGGCAGTGAGGTTTCAGTGACAGAACACTAAAGCTTTGATTTGGACCCCTGCTTTTCTTTACAACTTCAATCTGTGTACACTGTAACAGTTTCTTTCACATTTGCAGCAGCGGTCCTGAGATTGATGTCACCGCCCATTATTATAGAGGAGAACATTTGATATAGGAGGTTCCCAGAGCTCCCATGAGCATCCTATGGTATGTCTGCTCTCTTGACATTTAATGTCCCTTAAGCCTGATACAGTCTGATAACTTTAATGTGTCATGTGCTCTTTGGGGGAATAAAGAAGTTTGTTATCTCTGCTTCTCCATTAAGATTGTCACTATCTACATTCACAGTGTTTGATATAGCCACCCTCTTTGTAGTTAAATATAGCTGTATAAAAACAAGAAATGAAGGATCAGCATAATGTCATACACAGGTAAATACATCCTGCTGGAAAACGCTGAATGCAGATAGATTAAAAAAAACAATGGATGAAAACATGCTTCTCTGAATATCACATCCACTTGTGTGGGACTGACCCCTTTCCTGTTGATGTCTCAGGGCATGTTGCTTCAGGAGCAGACATAGATCAGACCTTACATTCCATCTGATCTGTAATTCTTCTTGCCTTGGTGGCAAGCACCAGATGTTTCTGAGGTGTTAAAGCAGGCTACCCACAGAGACTATTTCTTTCTAATCCCAGACACCTAGTGCTTGGTTTTTGCTCTGAAACAGAAGGAACTGTCACTTGGGCATCCCAGTATCTGGCTTTTCCACAGCTTTCAGAATCCTTCAGGGCTTTGGACTTATCTGTCCCAAAAGATGCCAGACAGCAGCTTGGGTCTTGGCTAGTAATGCAACATTCACGTATAAAAGCTGTTTAAAGTACAGTCACTACTGCAAGAAGTGTGACAGTGAGCTGAGTTTGGCCAAACCAAAAAGAAAATAAAAGGACCATAAATTTGCTACTGTCAGAAACTATAACTGGAATAGTTGAGAGCATTGCAGGTAAGTTCAAAGTGATGAGCCTCTCTAACACTGTTCCTTCTAAGTAATATCTCAGATGCTCTAAGACAGAAGTGGGGTAGGTAATATCTGTCCCATTCTTTGCAGAAAAGGAACAATCTTAGGAGAAATTCTGCAGTGTACCTAAACCTGCTAGCCCCAAAGAGCAAAGGGAAATAAACAAACAGTTTCTCATTGTTGGTTTGTTTGATCTGCTGCTATAAAGCAGAATATTTGCAGAAAAAATTGTTATAAAATGTGATGCCTAACTGGCTTTTGAAAAACTTCATGTCCATTCTGCTAACACATATTCTGGAGCAAAGACTCTAAATAATTACAAAGAATTATTATTATTAATAATAATAAAAGGAATATCTTGCCAAGTAGTTATTTTAATAGTAGCTAGAGGGAGAAAAAGGTGTCTTTTGCTGGTATAACATGATGTTCCAGAGCCAGTGTAGTTACAGCCAATCAAGATGAAGACAAAGAATGTATCAGTTGAAACTTTCTTGATTTTATATATAAATTTTCTGTGACTTTCTATATTGCTTTATAACTCAAATACAGACTCATGCCTAGTAGAGTTTTCTGTGTTCATAGTAATATATCATGACAGATATCATGCTGTGTAGGATGATCTAACCTAATTCTTTGCTTCTGTTCTTGAACCAATAGTTAGAAGCACTTTGGGCACCGTTTTAATGCCCTTAACACGTTGTACATTGCACTGACAGCAGAATAATGTGTCAGTGTTGCACAACATAATACCAAGGTGCTGAATGCTGTAAAATGCCTATGCATAAATAAATAAATAATGTGTAAATAAAGTAAGTAAATGAGTTGCAGCCCCAAGCAAAAGGCTTAAACTACAGCGATTCTTCAGTCAAAATCACGGCAGTCTTGTATTCCTAACATCACACAGAGTATAGTAAATAAATCTATATACCAATATCTCTTTCTTACTGACTTCCTTTAAGTGTTGGCATTTGAATTCATGTCTAGATAAACACAAAAATACTGGTTTTGGTACTACTTTATAAGGAAGTTTCTGAAACTAAACTTCAAAAATACTTTGTTGTAGAGGTAGGAATAATTTTATTATACTAATTTTCTGCAGGAAAACATGGAGGTTACTAAGTTGCAGTGTTTTTTATTCTAAAATGCCAGTACAGAATGTGGAGTGTAATAATCATTTTGGCTGTGCTTTGAGAGTTCAGCATGACCTTACGGGTCACTGAATTCATTTCACTAACTCATCACAAACTACAGTGACAGCAAAGTCACCTACTGTGCCACCTTCATCCAAAGTAAATAGCATGGAGAATTTAAACAGGTGTTTTTGCTCCCTCCAATGCTTCAGAAAGTCAAGTTACTGTTGGCCCTTTTGTGAGTTTCAAGAGGACCTTTACAGTTCATCATTCACATACACTTAGACCATTATTGTTTAATGATGACTACTTTGTATGTACCTAGGAAGAGGATGTATTACCTGGTATCCAGAAACAGATACTTCACAAGACAATGTTTCTTTATGTCTCACCAATTTATGGATTTCAGCAAACAGCTCACTGAGAAATAAATGTGAATACAGCAAAACTGAATAGCAGAAAAAAATGTTTCTGTTTTCCTTCAGCAAGACTACTCTTTTTTCTTTAAATGCTTTAAAATCATCTTCTTTATATTGCATTTTCTTTTGAACTCCATGAAAGCTTGTATTTATAGAAAATAAAAATAAAAGTAATGCAACTTTAATGAGCTATATCATGTCAACACATGCAGTTACAAATTTGCAAATCATTCTTGCAACTGCTCTCTGATCCTTTCTGTCTAAAGGTAGAGGTTCAGTTTGAAAGGGTAGACCACAGACCTCTTGTCAGTAAACACAAATTAGAGTTTCAAATCTACAGCTGGCCCAGTCTGCCTTTGTCCTTACCTTTGCTTTGTGAATATCAAATGGAGGCACTAAAAATTTTCAGAATGTACTGCTGATGTAGGTCACTTCATCTTTTGGATGCCTTGGATATGATTTTCCAAAGGTTTGTAGCTTTAGGCTTTTAGTGATCTTACTTCAAGGTCTTTATATGCAGAATTTTAACCAATTTACCCCAAAACCGAGACTTTCAATTCTTCCTTCTCCAGTGTGTTCATTTGCACTTTACAGAGGCAGAATGCTAGGAGGGATGCTGCCTTATCAGACAGGCACAATGTTTTTCTTATTATTCATCAATGCTGCATTTTCTTTAGGTAAGAAAAGATAACAGCAATGAGCACTAATTTTTTGTGTGCCTCTGGGGCTGCATTGGACTGCTGAAAACATGAGATAAGATCACTGGCTTCACTGGGAGACTACATTTACTTTAGATATATGTATAAGAGGCTCAGGAGAGAGGAAATTATTTACATTCTGGCATCTTAATGTGTTTCCATCTTTTTTCACCTTCTCTTTCTCCTTGCTCCTGTAATGAGTTTTTTCCCCTATTAAAAGGTGCAGGATGTATAACAGCTTCAGTGGCATTACTAATACATGTTTACACAGTAATGAAGGGACTATAGCAATGTCTTTGAGGTGAGTGGGCTTTTTGTCTGTATATTGAAACACCACATCAGAGGGGAATTTACCTCATGTATTTCGCCTGGCAACAGTCTCTAATTAATGCCCCCTTCAACCCCCATCCCCAGCCTACAACTGTCTCAAAAATACATCTTCTCCATGCATGACTGCTTTCGCAGGGTTTTGGTTTCACTCAACTCTATTGAGAAGTTAGCTATCACAAAATCATTTAGCAGCCCTTTGTACGCCATTCTTTCCACCTGCTAATTTATGGTTCTTTCTCATGCTTGTCTGCATTCTTGGAACTATCCTTTGGAGACAGCTTCCTGCCTTGAATGAAGAGGAGACTTTGGTTTGTGCTTTTTCCTGTGTGCATGTGTGTGTATATGAACTAAGCCCCTCATCTGAGAGGATTCATGTGCCTTTGTCAAGGACGTCAGACATATACTGAAAATATTACTTAGCAGTTATATATTTTTTTCTGACATACTAATCATCCTAGTCAGCATTAGTTGTTAAGTACTTAGTGTGCAGAATGTACATTTTTTCTGTGCTAGAATAAGTTTAGAACAAACACCTAATTTATAATTCTGTTGTATCTCATTTCCTGGGCTCTGCACCCAGTTACAAGAGAATGTTTAACCCTTTTATTCTAAACTTTGGCAGACCTGGTTTGCTTGTCAATTCTGTACATATACTACCCTATAGGAATGCTTATTTTTTCTGTCACCCTCTAACCCTCTCTCCATTTTCCAAATCCTGTAGCTACACAAAGCATACTGGTTGTCTACATTAATTTAGCTTTTTGAGGGAGATGGTTCTTCTATATTCTTCTGACAGTGTTGGGCTACAGGATGATGGCATCTGTTTATTTGCCCGTATTAAGAGAAGGTACTTGCAGGTGCAAGGTTTTAAATAATTATTTGTAGCATAGGTCTACATTGCATTCATGTAATGAAAACACAAATAAAAGATAATATCCATTTTGAGAATAACAAGTAGTGAGAGAATAATTCTGTAGCATTTGATATTAGAATGATTGGATACAGCATGGATTAGTAAATAATACTGGGGTTCACCATCTGATTAATATTTGTTTTGAAAAGTCTTATTCTTGCTGTGATTAAAAGAGAAAGAAAAATGAATTTATTTCTTACTGGAGACTGCTAGAAAATAAAATTAATCTAGGGAAGACTTAATCAGTTTCTGTAGTGAAGCAATCTGCATTCTCTCTACTATAGGGAAATCTCAAGGAATTAGAAAAGTATTATAGTACTATAATTTGATTTAACATATTCTTCATAGAATTATAGCAAAATATTTTTGAAAATTTGTGAACATGAGGCATTTAGAGTTGGAAATGCGTTCTATGTTTCTTCTTAAATAATATAAGTCATTAGATCTGAGTTTCTGTCCATAGGTCAAAACCCACTTCTGAACAGAGGAATCTATATGTGTTTTCCAAATTGTCAAGATGTTACGCCGTTAGCATATTTTATTAACTCAGTTTTTACATTCTCTTTGGTTTAAAATTTCTTTGCTTGTCTTGGGACAAAATGAAACAGATGTGGAGAAAGCAACAGCAGCCTTGCCTTCCCTGGAACGCTAAATTAAGAAGAGAAATGAGTAGGTCCTCGGCTTCCTCTCTGTGAGAGAGCCAGCACTGACGCTGGCAGGCCTGGTATTTAAGTGCACGAGCTAGGGGAACTGGGCATGTGCAGAAGTGCAGCTCCAGTCCTAAAGATATTGGACAGTCAAACAGTGAGACCAGGACGTAGCCTAGGCACCATTAGAAGTTCTGTGGCAGCTGAGTGGGAATTTCTAGATTGCAATTTTCAATATATGTCCCACATCCTTTGCTGGATCTTGCCATTAGTAAATTAAAAAAAGTTGCTTCTACTGATAAAAATAATCTTTTATAAATCACTCACGTGCTTCTTTCATTTCAGTTCTGTCTTCTTTAGGGATGCTTGAGCATTTCATACCTGGGGGGATGGGTGTGGGTGGTATTCTTCCTTCTGTGGGATCTTGGTGATATTACGATGTATCCCATGTTCATAAAGAAACGCTGAGGTTGGGTTTGTTTCCATTTTTTCCAAAGTCAGTATCAATCTATGAGATATATAAGAAGTGACTGAACCTGTTAGACGTGCCCTAGACAACTCTCATACCTGCTGTTTTCCAGATCTCTTGTACCCTGCCTGCATTTACAAGTTAAAGAACGGGTTATAGAATAAGTTCGTTACCTTCTTGCATGTCATTGTATGAGTCATTGATGATTTCAGTAAATGGCATGGAATGCCCAAAGCAGCATGCATCCTGTCCCATCCAGCAACGACATACTGAGGGAAATCAGCAGCGCTGTTACCTCTATTGACTTTCACCATGTTTTCCTTCAATTTCACTGATTTTGTTCTGAAGTTATAAAACACTGTTTCACATTGTTAACAGCTTCTATTCCCCAGCAAAATGTGACACAGTGACAAGAACATATCTTTTTCCTATATAATCTTCCAGAGGCTTATTGTGGCCTGCCTTCATAAATTGTAAATTCTACTTTAAAAAAATAATTTTTTTTTCCACAAATTGCAAAGTATCACCTTTTATAGATGAAAAGTTTATATATATATATATAAATGAATCTATATATAAATGAAAAACCTTGTAGCAGCTGTTGTAAGGCTGAGTGCAAAGATATGTGAGGAAATTCTTGTTTTATGAGTTACTCCTTTTTTGTATCTTTTTTCTTTCAATTTCATTCTTCTAGTTTGGTGATCTTTTTACCTTTCAGTTTTTGCTCCTATCACCTGATCCAGTTTAGCAGTGTCTGAGGGTCTACTCTGTGTGGTAAATAAAAGTTACCTATTATTACATGCCTGCAGAGTTTTCACTGTCAGTACTTCAGATTTAAGGCTGGATATTGATAGCGTATAGCGCTTTGTTTCAGTTCTACCCTTAAACAAAGGGTTGTGTCCCTCTTCTGCCTCTGCAACAGACCGTGAAAAACATATCTGTCTTAATTTGAGCAGCTATAAAGCATTCTGCCATCTACTCCTTCAGTAGTTTTGGGACCTCTCCCGTTTCCAGTACTTTTTATTTTATAACCTTCTCTCCGAGGGTCCTAAGTTTTTCATTTCTACTGATAAAATTAGGAGGTACTTACTATAATTTATTATATTATAATCACAGTACCTATATATATGTACAAAAAATTTGATAAAAGCTATAAAATCTCTCAGAACTGAACCTCTAGTGGTTTCAGTATGTTCCAGGAAAATTTACTATTGTCAAAATGGCATTTTAATGTAAGAATTAGGAGAAAATAACAATGACCGTATAAAAAAATCTTTTTTAATCCTCATAGTTTCTTCCTCTTCTACTTATGACGTAATTGAGGTGGAGAAAATAAGGGATACTGCAGATGATAAATAGAAGAATTCTTTGCTGTTACAGGATAACAACATAAAAGGTTTAAAATCCTTATACTGTCTTTCACACTGTCAATTTTGCCTCTGAAATCTATATTATTTTTTCTTTTAGTGGCTAATCATTCTGCCCTGAAACCTGAAACCTGAAAGCCTTCCCAGTGACTGAACTCTGAACCTATTCTTACTAGACACTTACAATATTCATAATGTACTTGCCCTTTCCTCTAGTACATGCTATATAACTTTTCCAGAACTATCCAGTCATGTATATCTGTTTAGTAAATAATAACAACATGTCTGGTATTATGCATACCGGTGAAGAAGAATTCTTTATGAAATAGTTTCTTCAAAGGCTTTTGTTTGTTTGATTGGTTTGTTTTTGTTAAATAAATATATTTTACATTCTTTGCCTTCAGAACGGATGCGTACACAGGCACCTAAGTCAGCTGTTAACTGAGTAATCATAGGAAAGAAACCACTTTGGCTTTTCACTGTAGAACTACGTACTGTCTGAATGCCTCCACCTACTATGCTACAAGGTGAAGAGATGGACCCATAGTCTGTCACATTGTGGTGATTTCTGTGTTCTTCGTTTTCGCTCTGTTACCTATTATCTTCCACAGATTGTACTTCTTGGTCAGTTCCTTTCCCCCCTCCTCTTCTGATCTTTTTAGATGACTTAACTACCAGTGCCATCGTACCTGAATAAGCCTGACACCTCCATTTCAAGTGACAATACACTTCGATCAGAAAGCATAGTATGTCACAGATGAGAACAGATAAATGTAGATATGTTTTAGTTTACTCAGGCGTCATTTGCAAATGCAAGTAATACTGCGGTACCACAAAGGAGATAAAAATATTTTTTCAACTTGGCTCTGCAGTACGCTGAATTATTACATAAATCTGTCCCTGCAGGTTGGACACAGTGGAGGAACAGGGATCTATGAGTGCCTCCACTCTGAGATAGACGTCTGGTATCAAATGGCAATCGTGTTGTTTCCTGTTCTGAGCACAGCATCCCGAGTTTAACGTGCGAAGTAACCAACCTCGTACTATGGCTCCTGTTGAACCTAAAACAGTTCTAGAGCAACTTTCATCCTAAATGCAGCCCTACAATGTAGAAATGAACAGAAACTGTTCTAGAGCAAAAATACCGTAAGTGGGAGAAATTACTGCAAATGTAGAGGTTATAGTGTCAGAAAAGAGATAAAGGTAGTTTGGTTTCCTGTAGCCCGGGTCTTACCCTTGTGGTGCTATGTAGATTATTTTACAGGTCAAAAGAAAGGAGTTAATTTTGCAGCCTCTGTGTCAATAGAGCTATTAGCAAGGTTGTCTTTGTACAGAAACTGTAGGAAATCTGGGGATGTAGGGTGTATCAAATTTGGTTGAACTTAGTGCTGCAGTGGGCTCACCCCAGCCAGCAGCTAAGGACTCACACAGCTGCCTGCTCACTCCCTGCCCTCAGCGAGATGGGGAACAGGATAGGAAGAGCAAATGTGAGAAAACCCATGGGTCAAGATAAAGATAGTCTAACAAGTGAAGGAAAGGGAAAAAAACAACTGATGCAAAGGCCTTCCACAAGCAGACTACTGCCCAGCCAGTCTCTGAGCAGTGGCCATTTTGGAAGACAAGCCCCAAGCCCCTTTCTTCCCCTGTCCCCACTTTTTTTATTGCTGAGTGTGAATATCTAGGGGATGGAATATCCCTCTGGCCAGTTTGAGTCTGTTGTTCTGGCTGTGTCCTCTCCCAAGTTCTTGCCCACCCCCAGCCTACTTGCTGGGGGGTTCACAAAGGGGAAGGCAGAGTGGTAAAAAAAAGAGAAAGCCTTGAGGCTGTTTGGCAAAACCCAAAACGTGGGTGTGTTATCAATGCTGTTTTAGCCACAAATCCAAAACACGGCAACATAGGAGCTGCGATGAAGAAAGCTAACTGTCCTCGCCAGACGCAGAACAAAGGAATACAGAATTTGTTATAAATGTGCATGCGATTATGTAAGCTCTGTTGTTTTCCAGGACAGCCAAGCTAATGAAGAGATTATCTACATGAGCCTTGACACTGTTCCTGTGGAAACTTGTGCTTGCCCTCAGTGGGACCTTAAATTGTATTACATCATTGGGTTAAATATGCAATTTAAAAAGTGTCAAAAGAGTGAAAAAAAAAAAGTCGCTCCTCCCAACTTACGTTTTTTCCTTTTTTTTTTTTTTTTGGTGGGTTTTACTTGCTTGGTTTCTTTCCACTCAAATTTGGTCTTCTTCTCATAGCATTAATAACAATATTTGGAAATGTTTGATCCACAGTACTTTGGCATAGAATGCTCACAGATGCATTTGCTGGTCATTTTTGTCTTTTTATGAAATGCCTTACAAGTGAAAAATTGTTACAATATTAGATATAGTCACAGTCCTGCTAGCATATTAAAAACAAGAGGAACTTCAAATGAAGTCTATAGTAAACCTGTACGGACTTTTCTCTCCTTCAAAATATAATAAGAATGTTAGCTAACTACTAGAAAAAACAGTACTGCACTCACATTATGTTTACTACAGCAAACACATCCCAGATGTTGAGGAAACCTGCCATTTTTCAACAGGATTTCTCATAAAACAACAGCATTTGTTGCATTCCTCAAGACTTGGGAAATCCAGTAAACTTTGTGAGAGAAACAGGATATTCCAGATTAGAAACCTGAAATGAACTTTCTGGTATCTCCAGTTTCATTTAAAGAACAAACAAACAAACAAAAACAAAAATGCCAAACCCAAAACAAAAAAAAAATCACAAAACAAAAAAATACCCAAAATATAAATAAGAAATCTGGTATTTCAAAGTGTAAAGAAACAATGGAAAATAAGAAATTGCTCCAGTTAAGAGCACTGTGTTTCCTCATGTAGTTAGCCTACTTGTTGGGTTACGTTTTTGGCTTTGCACTGGTGAGAACTAAATCAGCACTACTGGGTTATTGAGATTCACCATCTAAGAGGTGAATAGTTTTTTAAAGATTCGTAATTTTTATACAGAGAAGGAGGTATTGTGGAAATTACTCATATATTCATCTGCTAATTATTCTATGACTTGTTCTTTAATGTCCTGCTATTTGTTTTGTCTTTGCAAACAAAAAATGGAGATTTTCCAAAAGGTTAGGAACATTGCCACAACAAGAGCAAAGCTTAGGTAATCGTAACTGTTTGTAGCTTTTTGGAGGTCTTTCAGACCTGGAAGAAAAACAGAAAGCTGATATCAAACACTGAATAGCATTTTAAACTTTGGGAGAAGTATCAAAAATATATGGTCAAATGGATTTAACTTTATCATTCCATCTCCTGGTGAACATTCATAGCTGTCAGAATTCCTAGTAAAATTAAGTCCCAATTTTCAAAGACTGCATATAAGAATGGAACAGAGAACTGCATTTCTGCTTATGCTGGCTGATAAGAATTTCTGGTTTCTGCATCTATGTATCTGCAGGTATATCTATTTAAATTAACACTCCTTGGCAGAGGCTTTGCTTTATCATTATTTCTCATTTATAAATAGATACAAGTTACTATGCCAGAGTACTAGCACTATCCGATCTGATCTTCATCCATTCCAAAAACATTTTTATTATAGTAAGGTGTGAGTCAAAGGACATAATCCATGTATTAAAGGTGTATGCTAGCACAATACCACATGGTAAATTGTTATTGATGCATCTTCTTTAGGGAAACAGTTTTTGTCAGTGCTGAGGATAGATATAAAGAGATGCAGCTCTAAATACAAAGGGTAAAGTTGAAAAGATTTACATTTAAATGAAAAAAAGTGGCTGCTGGAAATCAATAATAATAATCCAGGGACTTAGCTTTGGAAACATCATGACATTAAAAAACTTATTCAGATTTACAGTTGTTGCCTTTTAGGTATATGGAGAAATCAAGGACAAAATTGATTTTTTACATTACTGTTTCTGTTAAGTTAGCTCAGATAATACTAGAATGTTATGTTAAAGTATTTAATATATGCAGTATATGCTGGTGTATGATTATGTGTCTTTATCTGTCTCAGAACATCATTTATGCTGAACAGTCTCACTTGTGTTGTCACTAATGTAATCTGTATCTTTCATTTTGTTGGTAGAATGACAATTTTATGTTGTGTCCAATTATGTTAAAAAATGCTCCAGTGAACAGTCAGTAGTTAAGCAGTCGATGAAGTTGAAAATCTAGCTATGTAGTATTCTACTCAGAATCTATTTCAGACTAGCATTTTGCCACCTGATTTCTGTTCTATATGTGAATTATTATGTACGTGAGTATAGTCTCTCATATCCTGTAGTAAGAGGTGCTCACCAGGAGGCTACATGGCTGTGGGAAAGCAATGAAGGCTGGCACAGAATATGTGAACACCTTCTGCAAACAGGCTAAGGAACCTTTAGGTGTTGAATTAAAAAGATATTTATGAACATTTTAGAATATGGAGATGTAAACCTCTGCTAGTAGAAATTCAATAAACTGACAGTTGTGTAGAACACTACCTTTCCCTCCTCAACTTTTGACCACAAATTGAATCAAAAAGATTCATGCTTTGTCAAAATGATGAAAGATCAGATTAGATATTCGTATTTTCATTTGGCTCCTGGACGGTAAGCTGAAGTGCCAGTGTGATTCTTGCATTCCTCTCAGAAACTATGGAATTAAAAACATGTCTAGACCTAAAGAGTCTCTCCCTCTCTGTCTCTCTTCCCCTTTTCATCCTCTTCTCTCCCCCTCACCCCAAGTCTCTGAAGATGGATAAGTTTTGCTTTAGACTCCCTTTTCCCTCCCCAATATGTACCGAAGAAAGGGTAATAACGTAACTCAACATTCAATGTGGAAAAAGACAAGGTTTTTTTAGCTCCTCTTTCCACTGTCTGATTGGTGATCCTACGGAATACCCTTGTGACTGAGGTCCTACATTGGGATGAAGTAATCTTCAGGTATCTTTTCTTCTTCCACAAGCCAAATATATTGTTATGGAATAGAAATTTATTTTAATTCTATAAATTTTATTAGCTTCTCAGTATCTCCATTTGCAACCTACAATGGAAATATTATTTACCTTTCCCAGATCAACATTGTGCAAGCTTGTTCATTATTGTTTACAAGGACTTCAGCTCTGAGCTTTTTGAGGCTTAAGAATAATGTATTTAACAGATAGACATGCATACCATAGAAATTAGGCACCTGTAAGTTTCTGAGCCTGTTAAGATTTGAAGCTCAATTTTGAAGACACTTGGAAAAGTTACCAGGTCTTCCTAGAATGCAATTTTTGCATAAATGAATTCATGTTTTGGAAAGGCTAAGTGGCCTGTCTGGAAAAGCTTTCCTGTGGGAAGTAGGAGAATGGTGCACTTTAGTGGGTTGAGTAGCTGGGGAGAGAATGGATAACAGGAAGGAGAAGAGGGACAAGAAGTACCAGAATTAAACTCGGCAATGTTTATGTAATTATTTGAATAGTTTGACCTGAATCTGAGAGTTGAGGCTTTGCTAGAGTGTTGTGGGTTTGTTTTTTTTTTTTATTTCTAGAGTCTCTCTGTCAGTAACAAAGTGTATTTTCTGTATCAGAAAGTCTTTGTTTTCTTCTGCCTCTGTTTACAGTTCAGCCACTGTTTCAATGTGTGCATGCACCATGAGTTGTAAAAGAGTGCTCGCACTAGGTCCATTCAAACTCTGGTGTGGGTTCCAGAAGCAAAGCAGGAGAAATTTGTAGTTGATGTGGGATTTCTTCCCTACTCTGTAATGCATAGTATAGCTGTAGCATAAATCTGCCAACTGAACAAAATCCACGTATATACTTGGATCTAGTGTCCCTGTTAATTCTTGTGTAAATCTGATAACAAGGATGTCAACAGTTTCTCAGTATCTGATTTAGTAACTACCGTTAACTGCCAAAAAGGTATGGCTAAATGAAATAATAATATCTTGTTCTTTTACAACAATTTTTATCAATAATTCTCAGGATTCTTAAAAAAAAAAAAAAAGTTTATTATCCTAATTTAAAACTGGGACACAGAAGGGAAAAGTATCTCGTTTGAGGCCATTAACTGTTGAGGTCTGATGACTCTTGCTGCAGTATATGAAAAAAATTACCACTCATTGCTGCCTATATTGTTCTTCTCTATAGATTACTACTCTCCAGCAGTCATCAGAAGGGAAGGGGTGCCCATATTTCAATTACACTATACCAAGCTAAAGGACTTTACCCTAAGCTATTAATTAATGAAGATGCTAGACCTTTTTACTAATGTATGTGTATGCTACCTTGTGTTGGGTTGACCCTGGCTGGACGCCAGGTGCCCACCAAAGCTGCTCTATCACTCCCCCTCCTCAGCTGGACAGGGGAGAGAAAATATAATGAAAGGTTTGGGGGTCAAGATAAGGACAGGGAGAGATCTCTCACAAATTACTGTCACAGGCAAAACAGACACGACTTGGGGAAATTAGCTTTATTTATTAAAAATCTAATCAGAGTAAGGTAGTGAGAAGCAGAAACAGATCTTAAGACACCTTTCCCCCACCCGTCCCTCTTCCAAGGCTGAACTTCACTCCCAATTTCTCTACTGCTTCCCACCCCAGCAGCGAAGGGGGACAAGGAATGGGGGTTGTGGTCAGTTCAGCACACGTTTCTGCTGCTCCTTCCCCCGCAGGGGGAGGACTCCTCACACTCTTCCCCTGCTCCAGTGTGGGATTCCTTCCACAGGCTGCAGTCCCTCAGGAACAGACTGCTCCAGTGTGGGTCCCCCATTGGGGTCACAAGTCCTGCTAGCAAACCTGTTCCAGTGTGGGCTCCTCTCTCCATGGGGTCACAGGTCCTGCCAGGAGCCTGCTCCAGCGTGGGCTTCCCACAGGGTCACAGCCTCCTTCGGGCATATCTGCTCCACCGCTAACCTCCATGGGCTTCAGGGGCACAGCCTGCCTCACCATGGTCATCTCCTCGCTGCAGGGGAATCTCTGCTCCGGTGCCTGGAGCATCTCCTCCCCCTCCCTTCACTGATCCTGGACTCTGGCAGGGTTGTTCCTCTCACATAGTCTCACTCCTTTCTCTGGCTGCAATTGCACAGCTTTATTTTTTTTCCCCCCCTCCTTAAATATGTTTTCCCAGAGGCTCTACCACTATCGCTGATGGGCTCAGCTTTGAGCAGCAGTGGGTCCATCCTGGAACCACCTGTCATTCACTCTATCGCACGTGGGGGAAGCTTCTAGCAGATTCTCACAGAAGCCACCCCGTAGCCCCCTGCTACCAAAACCTTGTCATACACATACACACTTACTTGCTGAAGAGAAAAAACTTCTAGTGAAAGAAAAAGAAGAAAACAGAAGTAAGCATCTGCTTGTCTGCAGGGTGATACCTCGAACTTTTCCTGACCTGCCTGTCAATGTCCTACACTGGCTGGTTACTGAGTCAGGAAAAGGATGTGAGTCCCTACTACATTATCCAGTGTAACATACTTCCTCAGTTACTGAGATTTAAACACAGTACAATAAAACATTAAAATGGTTTCCCATGTAAGAAACATACTTCAGACAGTGTGGGGCAGAATTTGGCCTTCTCTTTTTGAAGTTCCTCTTTGTTGCAAACATTCCCCTGTGGGGAAGACACCTCTGTGTCTGAGGCTTGTTCTTATATTTACCCTGAAAGGTTCTCTTTCATGTTAAGTTCTGAATATAGCAACTTCCTTAGCACCAGGAAGTGGATAAAATTCCAGTTCAGTTCTAACTTTTTATACATGCCTGCATTATAGTTTTCCTTTATATTTCTCCTTCGTGTCTTAGTGGCTTGACTATTCTTTAGAATTACCTTTTCTGAGGAATAGTCTTTTGATATACTTTTATAATATGTCTATTATATTAATTTTAATATTAGCTACACAGTATGAGCAAATGATATATCAAAATCATAACAAAAATTCAGAAGCAGAGCTTGTGAAACATGCTATCAGGTTTCATCAGAGGCTTGAATATGATCTTAATTGGCACGGCTTTAATATCATTAAGAGTTTTGCATATGCTTCAGCTAGTCCTCATGCAGATGAGAACAAATATCAATATCCATCTGTCAAGTGAGTGCAGCACATATGGTGTCATAGAACCTTAAAATGAGTCAGGTATGGTTTATAAAATATGATTCAAACCACTGTAGTGTGCAATAGCATAAGCAGCCTAAGGGATTTGCTCACCTTGATTAAAGACAGGCCTGTGTGAAAAAGTTGGAACTGAATTCCTCCTTTTGCAAAAAAGCATGAATGCAAATTTGAGCTTCTCAGGAGTGCACCTATCTGTATTAATCCTAGATCTAAATAATTTCAAAGGCTGTGAGGATTTGGCTGCATTACATCTATGCATATTTTGCTTTGCATTGTACCTGGACAATTAAATGAAAGTAGTGGTTTATAGACAAAGTCATAGCACATCTATGTGAATCTAAGGATGTGTATGTATAAGACAAAAAATACACGAATTACTATATTTTCATAGCTGTGTTACCGACTTCTAAGACCTGGCTTTAAGAACTAAAAAAAGCTTCATTCCTTTGATGAGAGCAGATGGAAGAGTCCCATATGATTAGAGAGAACTTGGCAAGTTTCAAGAATTTGTTAACTTCAGTAGTTTTCATTTGGAATCACAAGACAGCAGTTGTGTCAAAACTGTACTTGCTATCTTGCTTTTTACCACAACTTATTTTCTATGTTGCAGTTACACCCTTTTTAGTGGAAAGAGGGAAAGTTTGTGAAAAACGAAAGCAAAAAAATGGAAAGAAACTAGGGTGCACGTTAGGTTTTCATTTTCTAAATTAATATCAGGAAAAAGAAAAAAAACCCAAACTCCTATAACTCTGGAATAGAAAGATTAAAGGTCTCATTTTCATTTACAGATTTTGGAAGTTGGGAAAGATTTGTCCAAAGATTGACACAGTAAGAAAGAAGAAGTAGATTTCTGTTGACATCTTGTTTCACAGAATATTGATCAAACTGAGCAGTGTATTGTACTGTAGGAAGAACACATCTTGCAGCTTGGAAAACAAAAATACAAGTAAGAATAACTGTGGACCACTATGGTTTCAGTTTTGGAGTGGTGCATGCCTTTGCTTTTGCAAAGATGTTTCATGCCTGTCTTTTTCTGGCATAATGCATCATTCAAATAATAGGAAAAAAGAGTGGTGTTTCTGCTTTTTGTTTTGTTTTTACAATATTAACCTTATTGAGAAGTAAGTATATTGGTTTAATGGAAACCTCCCGCCCACATAAAATATTTGAGTTGAGTGTAGAGCCAAAGCCTTAGCTGTAAAGTAAAATTGTGTGAATAAAAGTGAGCAACTGCTTCATAAAATGTCTTTTTTCTTTTCTAAGAGAAAAAAATATGAAGACTGTATTCTGAACATAATAGACAAGTGGATGTTCAATACCTGACTTAGGAATTTCATAGAAGATTCATTACCAGTTTTATTTCTGCTTTTGGCTATAATAGGGGATTTCAGAAATGACATAGGATCAAGAACAAAGCTGAAGAGCATTATCATACAAAGGTTTGGAGAATTCCACATTCACAGTTCCTTCAACATGTGCTATACCGAGCTGCTCTGTACAACAGAGAGTGATCTTAAGAACAAGTTATGACTAAATGTCTAGTTAAGTAAATCCATATATAAGCTGAAGGTGTAGCTACACTAAAGTGAAGAAGCAGTTCTGGTACTCTATACAAGGTAATTCTGAACTAAGCCAGCTATGACAACACCAGTTTGCTTTCAGGAGCAAACAGGCTCTGTACTTGTGTACAGCTCAGAGCCAGGCATGGCAAGGGGGTACAGAAAGGACTTAAAGAAGGTGTTGTCTAGTACATGGTAAAGTTGGTGGGAGCTAATCCTATACAGATAATGGATGATTTTTCACTTTTTCCTTAAAATTTCATCCCTTAACCAATTAAAGGAGTTCAAATAGAACTATGTAAGAGCAATATAAAAAGACAGAAGATAAAACCTGGAAAATTTAGATTTTTTAAATATATCTCACATAGAATTTCATCTTTTGAAAATATCCCCTTCAACCTATTGCTTGTATATCAAGCCTCATTTGAAGTCTCCCTCTAAGCTATGTGTGTTATAGATCCCTGGATTTAACTGAAAACGTGGCACATTTATTTTACATTTCCCTTTCAAAGTATAGTTATGACATAGTGGACTTACACAAAAAGAATAAATGTAAGATAATAAATTCATCCCTGATGTAGTGTCATTGATTTCAGGAGTAATTCTGGCCTAGTTATTTGGAAAAATAGTTTTCAGAGGTTTCACTATCTCATAGTAATTTTTCATTTCACTAGGGAAACCAAAGACATGCAAAAAGACCAGGAAAAGGAATCAGAAACAATTAAAAGCACTTGTGGTAGTAATTTCTTCTGTACCCAAAGAGAATTTAAAGCCTATTATTTAGCTTTCCACAGAAAAGACAGAAAGAAGATGTGATAAAGTGAATAATACATCAAATGCTAAGATACAAAAGATTTATCATAATTTTTTCTATCCTTTCTAAAATGGTAAAGTTGAGTCATCAGTAGATTAGAGTATTTAGTTGGCAAAGGCTAAATATATTGCATTTATCAGAATCTCTCCATGAACTCCCTGATACCGTGGAAGCAAATATGTAAGGTTATTCAGAAAAGGTCAGTACATATTCTCCTGTGGGGGGAAAAAAAAATCTTTTCAAGGCCAGAACCAATTCAGTATCTATCATTATGTCAAGCTGGTTTGTCCCTCTGTGACTTGCTAAGATATTCCTCAGGATTCAAATGTGTCAAGGTCTTCCACCATCCAAGATTAGGCAGTGGGAGCTGTTGCTCTGTGTATAATGGGACGATGTGGGTTTTCTTCTTGGCCTGGATGTTTCAGAAAACCTGATTAAAAAGTTTCTGATTTCTTAAGCTAAAACTTGGGCTGTAATTTGTAGCTACTTTAGAAAAAATGGAGAAATATTGGAAAAAATGCTATTAAAGATTGACCTTTTTTGCATGTGAAGAGAAGCCCCTTGGAGTGCCTTTCCTATAACTGGGAGCTGCAGTCACACGGTGTTATTAAGACTCATGTGTTAGGTCATAAACTGATCACTAGCTAGAACCAGGAAAAATATCTTTGCTAAATCAGGGGGTGGGGGGAATGTGAAATAAAAGAAATATCTACTGTGCAGTTTTTTTCACTGGATATATTTTAATTTGTTTTGTTGTTTGAAGCCAGTCCCAGTTCCAAGCCCACCTTTGGCAAGGTAACAGCAGATTAGAGTTCATAAATGTCAAGTTGTGTCTTCACCTCAGCTTGCAGCAGGACAAGCGTATATACGAAGGGACCGCTTTCTTTGTTCATTCTGGTGGCAAGGAAAGGTTTCTGGAGTAGCTGAAGGATTTATAAGCTCCTTACTCTGCCCTTTTCTTTATTTTCTTTTTTTTTCCTCGCAGTGTCATGTTACCTGTAATTCATTAATAAGTAGACCCTCTGCAAAATTGTTTTAACAATCATTTGTTTCTACAATCTCAGACTGACTTTGCTGCAGTGTGCTGGAGTGCAGAAGAGTGAACTGTCAGCAGCAACTGATTTATAAGAGTGATTTACCTTCTGGAGAGTGTAATTATGTTCATAGTTAAGAATTAATCAGGTGAGAGAATATAGAATAATCACACTCTTGACTTTGGAAGGACAAACTAAATGGGGATTGTTCCACCGAGTCGTCTCAGCAGATAGAGATCTCTCTACTCTTTAACAGCTGGAAGACCAGGTTTCCAGGACAGTTGTCTCCTTTTAAAGAGGAGAGAAAATGAGCAATCTTGCAGTGGTTACCTTTCAGCTCACATAGCTGAAAATATATGAGAAAGGTGGAGCAAGACTAAAATACATTATCAATCATGAAATGAAAATGAATAGATAAAATTCTAGCTGGGATTTTTTTAATTTGCCATTATGACATTGTGTACAGTTCTGTGAATATAAGAAAGGTTTCGCTCTGTCTCTGCTGACTAAAAGACTTCTCTTTTTCTTCTTAATAATGAGTGTGATGTCTTCTACATTTCAACCTTCTTGGTATGTGTCTTTAACAGTTATGTTTTATTAAACTCAATGGCAGTTGGATCTTCATTTGAAGATGCCACACTGTCTGAATGTTTAAAAACTAAAAGATGAGATTTTCCTGATAGTTTCTTAGGGACTCTACGTTATTTTTCTGTGAAGTATGTTTTGCTTTACGTTTTGTCTGAGCTCACTGCTAACCTTTACAGGTAAAATCTTATCCTGGGCACCGCCAATCAGGTACGTCACGTGCAACCACATATAACACGTAGGGGATATTGACTTGCTGAGGTACTTTCTGCACAGTGAAAAGTCTCCTTTAGTTCCAGTGAACCTTGACTGAAGTGGAGGTGATCATTTCACTTGTCACCTGTGAGGCTGGAACATTTCAGGAAACGTGCTGCCCAGTGTTTGTTAGAACTGTTTTAAAGATGTCCTAGGTTCTCCACATTATACTTAATCCTGATACATCAAGGCACAACCTCCTTTCCTAGCCTAATGGGAAACATGGCCTTGAGAAAACTAAGCGCACAGAAAGATGTTCATGAGGAGATTCTACTGGAATATCCTCAACTTCAAGCAGCCACAGTTTCTTGTGTATCGACATGTAGTTCCTAGCAGCTAAAGTCACAATTTACTTTTTACTTAAAAAATAATATGAGATAGTGAGCTCTGTAGGAGGACACACTACCTTATTCTGGCTTTTTTGCAGACCCAATGAGCTATCAAATGGGTCTGAGTCCAGAGCAGCCATTAGAACCACTGCAGTATTAATGGTAGATATATTTCTTCTTTCCCAAAGGAAATTGTTTTATGATGAAAAAGCTGTAAACCCTCTTGCATTCAGGCAGGAGAGAGAAAAGTTCCAGAGATTCAACACATTGTTTTCATGTGACCAGAATTTCTGACAGGAAAGGTGAAAACTCACTTTCTAAATCAAACATGCTGTAGCGTGCAGGCTGAGCTTCATTTGGCTCCTTTGCCTCATTATGCCTCCTTATCCTTACAGCAAGTTTTTTTAACAGTGTTTTGAAAAGTCACCTTTGGGGCTAGACAAATTATCCTTCCTGTTATGTCATGTTCTCACAGAGACTATGCTATGGCATTAATTTTAGTAAGGAAAAAAGACCATAATGTCCACACTGGCAAATAAATGGTCCAGTATTTACTTACATATCTCCCAAGTGTTTCTCAAAGGACCCATTCAGGATGAAATTCTCTCTGTCCCAAAGGAGATAAAGGTGTTTTTTGCCCCATTTGCACAACAAGGGAGCTGCGTATTAAGGTAGTAGTCTGCATATCATTATCCATAATTATAACTACAATTACAGACCTTTATTTCCCGCTCTCTCTGAGTTTCCACCTGCAATAAACTGGATCACTCATATTTAGCATAAAGGTAGTCATCTTTAAACTGTAGATAATAGAATTTTTTTTTCTGAAAACAAAGCTGTATAGAAACCAATGGCCCTACAGATTTTTTCCTTTTCCACGCCTTTACAGTCTTTCTTTAGAAAGATAGCCGCTATCTAAGGATGTACCATCTTAGCTATATTCAAAGCAGAAAATGTAAATATTAATTCCAAGAATATCAGACTTCAAAGTTTCGGGGCCTACAAAAGTCCCCAGAAGAACATGACTAAGTCCTATATAAGTTATAGAATAACAATAATTTCAGCCTTACAAATACAAAATGTTATGCTGTTCAGCGTGTTAATCTAGTTTCAGTTTCCTTCCTAAAACGAAATTATGTATTGTGTTCATATTTCTGAGGACCTTTACTGACAGCTGTTTACACCATATTTTGTGAATGAATTCCTGAAACTTACACACATGAGGTACTAAGGATTCAAGCAGAGATATAGTTCAAACCTTACCCAGCATTAGCCCATAAATTACAGAGCAAGTTTTCCTCCTCATATATGCTATGCGCTACGTGTCCACAGATAGGTCCTGCAAACAGACCTGATCTGAAGTCTGCTTTCTTCCTCCTTCTGAGCACATGTATCCGTCCTCCTGCAACAGCAATGACTTGTGGCCTCCCATATAGCTTGTCCTGTTTCTTCACCAATGGTGCTTCCATCTTCACGTCAAGAGCTGGCACTGATGTGTAGAATCCCCTAAACAAACACTGTTTTGGGGATCAGGGCAGTCTTTTGCGCTGCTATGTGGGCAGCAATTGGTTATTCAGAGAAAAGTAATATCATAAAGGATTTTAAGAGCACCCCACTTTTCATGATTGATGAGTGTTGCTTGTCTGAATCCACTTAAGGTCTCAAACAAGGTACTTGTGGAAACAAATCCACTAGAACTCAGTAGGGATGGAATTAATGACTAACAGTTTACCTCTATGTTAAATTCTATAGGATCATTAGAAATAAGAATGTACAATTTTTGTATTAAAAGGATTTTTATGCAACATTAAAGCTTGGAAATTATACTGAAAACTTAGGGCAGGGCATTTCTAGCTTTTGAATATTGCTCTGTGATTCTTCTCTGTCTCTATCTCATTCTAATTGTAATAATTAAAACACAGTACATGTTCACTGCTTTATATTATATATGCAGAATGCTGTGCAAAGAGCAGTTAATGAATCTTCACAACTCCCAATTTACATAGTTAAGTTCAAATTTTAAAAATCAAGAAATCATTTGCATTTGGGAGATACTCTGGTATGTTTTCAGTATAGAGCATATTACCACAGGGGATTTTACTAGAAGTAACAGGAATTTGAAAACTCCCTCCCTGACTCTGCAGAGTCTCCCTGTGTGAGGAAAGGAAGATGCAAAAGTGTAGTAGCAGTGGCTGACCCTACTAACAAGGGATCACACAGGATTTTCCACACCTGTAAAATCCTATGGGAAACATTTGTTTCTCTCAGACTCCTCTTTTCTTACTAGGTATAACCATAGCAGAAATTCAGAACATACAGCTAATAATATTTGCTTGGTTGTCACAGCAATAACAATACTCTGTCCTTGTGAAGAAGCAGAAGGGTGAGGGAAGATGACACATAGAAGTGGTCAGAGAATGGCAGCCCTGCAAAACTCCAGCAGCTGCATAGAAACTGAGCCTCTTTATG